>NC_090437.1:816205362-816331542 GCF_031143425.1 Pleurodeles waltl | reverse complement strand
CACCGGGGATTTGTTTTTTGGTGCCAATGTCACGCAGGGGGAGCGACCCCGTAGGCAAGGGTCGCTCCGGGGGGGGGGGTGGGGGTTGGGGGGGCAAATTAATTTGAGGCCATTTCTGCCCCCCCGGGGGACAGATCGGCCTATTATTAGGCCGAACTGCCCCCGGGGGGGTGGGCAGAACACTCTAGGCGCCAGGGGCAATTTTTTTTTGTGTTTTTTTTTGTTGTTGTTTCTTTTTTTAGAGATGGGGAGCGACCCATCAGGCAAGGGTTGCTCCCCTGGGGGGGGCAACTTGTATTTAGACCATTTCTGCCCCTCTGGGGGCAGATTGGCCAATTTTAGGTCAATCTGCCCCCAAGGGGGCAGAAACCACTAGGCACCCGGGGCATTTGTTTTTTGGCGCCAATGTCACGCAGGGGGAGCGACCCCGTAGGCAAGGGTCGCTCCCGGCGGGGGAGGGTGGGGGTTGGGGGGGGCAAATTTATTTTAGGGCATTTCTGCCCCCCCCCCCTGGGGCCGGCTGAGCTACAGGCCAAACACCACAGGTAGGCACCTTGCAAAAAACACCTCTGTTTTCTGTGAAAAAATATGTTGTGTCCACGTTGTGTTTTGGGCCATTTCCTTTTGTGGGCGCTAGGCCTACCCACAGAAGTGAAGTACCATTTTTATCGAGAGACTTAGGGGAACGCTGGGTGGAAGGAAATTTGTGGCTCCTCTCAGATTCCAGAACTTTCTGTCACCGAAATGAGAGGAAAAAGTGTTTTTTTGGGCCAAATTTTGATGTTTGCAAAGGATTCTGGGTAACATAACCTGGTCAGAGCCCCGCAAGTCACCCCATCTTGGATTCCCCTGGGTTTCTAGTTTTCAAAAATGCACTGGTTTGCTAGGTTTCCTCAGGTGTCGGCTGAGCTACAGGCCAAAATCCACAGGTAGGCACTGCTTTTTATAAAAAAATGTGATGTGTCCACGTTGTGTTTTGGGCCCTTTCCTTTCGTGGGCGCTAGTCCTACCCACACAAGTGAGGTATCATTTTTATCGGGAGACTTGGGGGAACGCTGGGTAGCAGGAAATTTGTGGCTCCTCTCAGATTCCAGAACTTTCTGAAACAGAAATGTGAGGGACATGTGTTTTTTTAGCCAAATGTTGAGGTTTGCAAAGGATTCTGGGTAACAGAACCTGGTCCGAGCCCCGCAAGTCACCCCTCCTTGGATTCCCCTAGGTCTCTAGTGTTCAGAAATGCACAGGTTTGGTAGGTTTCCCTAGGTGGCGGCTGAGCTAGAGGCCAAAATCTACAGGTAGTCACTTTGCTAAAAACAGCTCTGTTTTCTGTGATGTGTCCACGTTGTGTTTTGGGGCATATCCTGTCGCGGGCGCTAGGCCTACCCACACAAGTGAGGTATCATTTTTATCGGGAGACGTGGGGGAACGCTGGGTGGAAGGAAATTTGTGGCTCCTCTCAGATTCCAGAACTTTCTGCCACAGAAATGTGAGGGACATGTGTTTTTTTAGCCAAATGTTGAGGTTTGCAAAGGATTCTGGGTAACAGAACCTGGTCCGAGCCCCGCAAGTCACCCCTCCTTGGATTCCCCTAGGTCTCTAGTTTTCAGAAATACACAGGTTTGGTAGGTTTCCATAGGTGGCGGCTGAGCTAGAGGCCAAAATCTACAGGTAGTCACTTTGCTTAAAACAGCTCTGTTTTCTGTGATGTGTCCACGTTGTGTTTTGGGGCATATCCTGTCGCGGGCGCTAGGCCTACCCACACAAGTGAGGTATCATTTTTATCGGGAGACGTGAGGGAACGCTGGGTGGAAGGAAATTTGTGGCTCCTCTGAGATTCCAGAACTTTCTGCCACAGAAATGTGAGGAACATGTGTTTTTTTAGCCACATTTTGAGGTTTGCAAAGGATTCTGGGAACAGAACCTGGTCCGAGCCACACAAGTCACCCCTCCATGGATTCCCCTAGGTCTCTAGTTTTCAGAAATACACAGGTTTGGTAGGTTTCCTTAGGTGGCGGCTGAGCTAGAGGCCAAAATCTACAGGTAGTCACTTTGCTAAAAACAGCTCTGTTTTCTGTGATATGTCCACGTTGTGTTTTGGGGCATATCCTGTTGCGGGCGCTAGGCCTACCCACACAAGTGAGGTATCATTTTTATCGGGAGACGTGGGGGAACGCTGGGTGGAAGGAAATTTGTGGCTCCTCTCAGATTCCAGAACTTTCTGGCCACAGAAATGTGAGGAACATGTGTTTTGTTAGCCAAATTTTGAGGTTTGCAAAGGATTCTGGGTAACAGAACCTGGTCCGAGCCACACAAGTCACCCCTCCTTGGATTCCCCTAGGTCTCTAGTTTTCAGAAATGCACAGGTTTGGTAGGTTTCCCTACGTGGCGGCTGAGCTAGAGGCCAAAATCTACAGGTAGTCACTTTGCTAAAAACAGCTCTGTTTTCTGTGATATGTCCACGTTGTGTTTTGGGGCATATCCTGTCGCGGGCGCTAGGCCTACCCACACAAGTGAGGTATCATTTTTATCGGGAGACGTGGGGGAACGCTGGGTGGAAGGAAATTTGTGGCTCCTCTCAGATTCCAGAACTTTCTGCCACAGAAATGTGAGGAACATGTGTTTTTTTAGCCAAATGTTGAGGTTTGCAAAGGATTCTGGGTAACAGAACCTGGTCCGAGCCACACAAGTCACCCCTCCTTGGATTCCCCTAGGTCTCTAGTTTTCAGAAATGCATAGGTTTGGTAGGTTTGCCTAGGTGGCGGCTGAGCTAGAGGCCAAAATCTACAGGTAGTCACTTTGCTAAAAACAGCTCTGTTTTCTGTGATATGTCCACGTTGTGTTTTGGGGCATATCCTGTCGCGGGCGCTAGGCCTACCCACACAAGTGAGGTATCATTTTTATCGGGAGACGTGGGGGAACGCTGGGTGGAAGGAAATTTGTGGCTCCTCTCAGATTCCAGAACTTTCTGCCACAGAAATGTGAGGAACATGTGTTTTTTTAGCCAAATTTTGAGGTTTGCAAAGGATTCTGGGTAACAGAACCTGGTCCGAGCCCCGCAAGTCACCCCTCCTTGGATTCCCCTATGTCTCTAGTTTTCAGAAATACACAGGTTTGGTAGGTTTCCCTAGGTGGCGGCTGAGCTAGAGGCCAAAATCTACAGGTAGTCACTTTGCTAAAAACAGCTCTGTTTTCTGTGATATGTCCACGTTGTGTTTTGGGGCATATCCTGTCGCGGGCGCTAGGCCTACCCACACAAGTGAGGTATCATTTTTATCGGGAGACGTGGGGGAACGCTGGGTGGAAGGAAATTTGTGGCTCCTCTCAGATTCCAGAACTTTCTGCCACAGAAATGTGAGGAACATGTGTTTTTTTAGCCAAATTTTGAGGTTTGCAAAGGATTCTGGGTAACAGAACCTGGTCCAAGCCACACAAGTCACCCCTCCTTGGATTCCCCTAGGTCTCTAGTTTTCAGAAATGCACAGGTTTGGTAGGTTTCCCTAGGTGGCGGCTGAGCTAGAGGCCAAAATCTACAGGTAGTCACTTTGCTAAAAACAGCTCTGTTTTCTGTGATATGTCCACGTTGTGTTTTGGGGCATATCCTGTCGCGGGCGCTAGGCCTACCCACACAAGTGAGGTATCATTTTTATCGGGAGACGTGGGGGAACGCTGGGTTGAAGGAAATTTGTGTCTCCTCTCAGATTCCAGAACTTTCTGCCACAGAAATGAGGAATAGGTGTTTTTTAGCCAAATTTTGAGGTTTGCAAAGGATTCTGGGTAACAGAACCTGGTCCGAGCCACACAAGTCACCCCTCCTTGGATTCCCTAGGTCTCTAGTTTTCAGAAATGCACAGGTTTGGTAGGTTTCCCTAGGTGGCGGCTGAGCTAGAGGCCAAAATCTACAGGTAGTCACTTTGCTAAAAACAGCTCTGTTTTCTGTGATAT
Source organism: Pleurodeles waltl (assembly GCF_031143425.1). NCBI lineage: Eukaryota > Metazoa > Chordata > Amphibia > Caudata > Salamandridae > Pleurodeles > Pleurodeles waltl. The sequence goes on along the minus strand of NC_090437.1, from coordinate 816,327,600 downwards.
GTCCACGTTGTGTTTTGGGGCATATCCTGTCGCGGGCGCTAGGCCTACCCACACAAGTGAGGTATCATTTTTATCGGGAGACGTGGGGGAACGCTGGGTGGAAGGAAATTTGTGGCTCCTCTCAGATTCCAGAACTTTCTGCCACAGAAATGTGAGGAACATGTGTTTTTTTAGCCAAATGTTGAGGTTTGCAAAGGATTCTGGGTAACAGAACCTGGTCCGAGCCACACAAGTCACCCCTCCTTGGATTCCCCTAGGTCTCTAGTTTTCAGAAATGTATAGGTTTTGTAGGTTTCCCTAGGTGGCGGCTGAGCTAGAGGCCAAAATCTACAGGTAGTCACTTTGCTAAAAACAGCTCTGTTTTCTATGATATGTCCACGTTGTGTTTTGGGGCATATCCTGTCGCGGGCGCTAGGCCTACCCACACAAGTGAGGTATCTTTTTTATCGGGAGACATGGGGGAACGCTGGGTGGAAGGAAATTTGTGGCTCCTCTCAGATTCCAGAACTTTCTGCCACAGAAATGTGAGGAACATGTGTTTTTTTAGCCAAATTTTGAGGTTTGCAAAGGATTCTGGGTAACCGAACCTGGTCCGAGCCACACAAGTCACCCCTCCTTGGATTCCCCTAGGTCTCTAGTTTTCAGAAATGCACAGGTTTGGTAGGTTTCCCTAGGTGGCGGCTGAGCTAGAGGCCAAAATCTACAGGTAGTCACTTTGCTAAAAACAGCTATGTTTTCTGTGATGTGTCCACGTTGTGTTTTGGGGCATATCCTGTCGCGGGCGCTAGGCCTACCCACACAAGTGAGGTATCATTTTTATCGGGAGACGTGGGGGAATGCTGGGTGGAAGGAAATTTGTGGCTCCTCTCAGATTCCAGAACTTTCTGCCACAGAAATGTGAGGAACATGTGTTTTTTTAGCCAAATTTTGAGGTTTGCAAAGGATTCTGGGTAACAGAACCTGGTCCGAGACACACAAGTCACCCCTCCTTGGATTCCCCTAGGTCTCTAGTTTCAGAAATGCACAGGTTTGGTAGGTTTCCCTAGGTGGCGGCTGAGCTAGAGGCCAAAATCTACAGGTAGTCACTTTGCTAAAAAACAGCTCTGTTTTCTGTGATGTGTCCACGTTGTGTTTTGGGGCATATCCTGTCGCGGGCGCTAGGCCTACCCACACAAGTGAGGTATCATTTTTATCGGGAGACTTGGGGAAACATAGAATAGCAAAACAAGTGTTATTGCCCCTTGTCTTTCTCTACATTTATTCCTTCCAAATATAGGGGTGTGTGTAAAAAAGACATCTATTTGAGAAATTCCATGTAATTCACGTGCTACTATGGTCACCCCGGAATTCAGAGATGTGCAAATAACCACTGCTCCTCAACACCTTATCTTGTGCCCTTTTTGGAAATGCAAAGGTTTTCTTGATAGCTATTTTTTACTCCTTATATTTCAGCAAATGAATTACTGTATACCCGGTATAGAATGAAAACGCACTGCAGGGTGCAGCTCATTTATTGGCTCTGGGTTCCTCGGGTTCTTGATGAACCTACAAACCCTATATATCCCCGCAACCAGAGGAGTCCAGCAGACGTAACGGTATATTGCTTTCGATAATCTGACATTGCAGGGAAAAGTTACAGAGTAAAAAGTAGAGAAAAATTGATGTTTTTTTCTCCTCAATTTCAATATTTTTCTTTTTCAGCTGTTATTTTCTGTAGGAAACCCTTGTAGGATCTACACAAATGACCCCTTGCTGAATTCAGAATTTTGTCTACTTTTCAGAAATGTTTAGGTTTCTGGGATCCAGCATTGGTTTCATGACCATTCCTGTCACTGACTGGAAGGAGGCTGAAAGCACAAAAAATTGCACAAATGGGGTATGCCCCAGTAAAATGCCAAAATTGTGTTGAAAAATTGGATTTTCTGATTCAAGTCTGCCTGTTCCTGAAAGCTGGGAAGCAGCTGAGTTTAGCACCGCAAACCCTTTGTTGATGCCATTTTCAGGGGAAAAACCACAAGCCTTCTTCTGCAGCCCCTTTTTCCAATTTTTTGAAAAAAAACGAAATTTTCACTGTATTTTGGCCAATTTCTTGGCCTCCTTCAGGGGAACCCACAAAGTCTGGGTACCTCTAGAATCCCTAGGATGTTGGAAAAAAAGGACGCAAATTTGGCTTGGTTAGCTTATGTGGACAAAAAGTTATGAGGGCCTAAGTGCGAACTGCCCCAAATAGGCAAAAAAAGGCCTGGCACAGGAGGGGGAAAAGGCCTGGCAGCGAAGGGGTTAAGGAGAGGATGCATGCAGTCCCACTCCCCAAGCCTCAGTGAGTGCCCAAGGCTGCCAACTCCATTGTGCCATTTTCAAATATGGGGCAGGGTAAGCATGGATCCTCTCAACAAGCTGAGATTGGCTCCAGTAACCACATCTTTGGGGACCTCTGACTTTGCAGTGACCCTAGGAAACGAATCCCGAGACAGTGAAGTTTCCTGCTTGGGAGTGCAGACACATCCTGTCTGCACTATCCCAGGTAGGGAACAGAAGTTTTCTCCCATACGGCGGGAGCAATTTAAAAATGCTGCTTTCTCCTGGGTGGGAGCAAAGGAGTTGTGTCACCTTCCATCAACAACTACTATGGTACTGTTCAGAGAGCCAGTGGGGCCAGTGGGGCTGTGGGGCTCCTCTGCTGCCCCCAATGTGGCTTATATTGTGGGTCTGGGGTACCCAGCAAAAATGGAAAAAATGGCCAGCTCCCACCAGTTGCTCTGAAAGTCCCAATAAAAATTTAGCTGTGGTGCCCTGGGTGGACACAGGAGCACTCACATATTAAAAAAACGCTGGCTCCCTCTGACATATATGATGGGTGCTGTCTGGGGAGCTGGCTGAGGCTGCAGGGTTGCACAAGTTATAGCTACTTGAAATAACTATAACTGATATATTTCAGTGGTTCTGTTCATTTAAAACAGTATACAACTGACATTTGGTTATTTTCAATGAATTCCCAAAGCTTTCAAAGAAAAATGAAAGTGGGATATAATTACAATTTCTAACTACAATGTCACTTTAGCTCCTTTAAGTTAATTTCTAGGGGCTTTTAAAAATGCACAGTATTATTCGAACACCGTACATCACGCCAAACCCCATCCATGCATATCATGTGATTAGGGACAGGGCATGGCCGCTATCCAAGAGCCAGTAGGGCCCCAGGGACCCCATATCCTGAGGTCTAAACAAATATTTGAAGGGGAGGGGGACGCGTGGTTCACTGAGCCAATAGTTGCCCTGGGGACACCATCCTCTGGGCCCTTTCCTTTTTTAAAGGGAGGGGTGAATGACCCCTTCTCTGAGTTAATACTGGCCCTGGTGACCCTATTCCCCAGGGGCTTACATCGGTGCTCCTTTACCCACCTGGGACCATCACACTACACACCACTGGGGCAACCGAGGGAGCACCAAGGCCCCCATGGCCCCTCAAGCTCCCCACATACACCTATCCTGGGTGCAGTGGGAGCCTGATTTGCTCCTTCCCAAAGAGAGATGATACTTTTGCTAGCATCCTCAGGTCAGAAGCAATTTGAGTTAGCCTGGTTGGTTGGTTTATTAGTGCAGAAGTCAGTGCTTATTTTCCTTTTTTGTGTGATTTTGACACAAAGTTGTGGAACCTACATTTAAATATATATATATATATATATATATATATATATATATATATATATGTATGAAAGAAAAGATGTCCTGATCTGCGTGTTACGGCGCACTTAATTCTCCGGTGGTGCTGGTTTGAGGCAGGACAACCATATTTTCAAAAACAAGATTCTCTTTCTGTTTTAGCAAGAGAAAACCGCACTCTGTCGTTGTGCCAAAAATACCTTAACTTTTAATACATTAGTGAGATCATAAACAAACAAACAGGAATCCCCTGACGCGTTTCGGTCTCACCAGACCTTGTTCACAGGTGTTTCCTGTGTGCTAATTTCGGCGCTTAAAATAAAGTACTCCAAAGTAACAGAAAAAATACTCAAGTTACACCACTTATCAAGAGTTACTCCATAACATCACTAAATATATATACTTTAACAAAGAAAAATTAAACGTTTTTCTATATACATATTTACCAAATTGTAACAGTGTTTTGACTACAATCCAAGGTGTTTTTCACTGAGTTCCACATTGCATTCTGGTATATGTAGTTTATAGCATTTCATTAAATCAAATTATTTTTAAATATATGTCATAAAATCTTGTTTCAGCGACTAATGGAGACTTCAAAACAATTTCTGAGGTGTGTTAACAAAATATAGGGGCCCTCATTAGTTTTTAATTTATATTCACATTGGATTCATATTCATGTATTGCATGTTACCTACAATAGCACAATCCCCAAAGTTTCTTTTAAACAAGGCCCTCGCTAAATCCTGCACCTCTGATGGAAGAAAATTAATGTTTGGGTATTATTCCTTCAGTCAATTTATACTGATAGCACCAAAATTGTATGTCTATCTGACAAATGACAACGGGAAAGAAAGCATCTTATCAATTGGTGGAAATGACATAAAATAAATGAATGGCAACATCTTATGAGCTATGACAACTCTTATAGGTGTACAAATAACTCCTCATCCTGGTTTAAACCTAGCGGGGAGAGAGATCGGATATCAAGTATATGTCTGGATTCTAGTTGACGCAATTTCTTTTCTCTGTCACCACCGCGTTCTGATTTTAGTACCTGATCAATTACATAGAATGTCATGAGTTCCCACTTGCTATCATGTTTCTGTTCCATATGTCTCGCTGTTGCATAGCTCCTATCTATATTGATAGTTGCTCGAATATGTTCTAAAATTCGCTTTTTAGTCTCACATATGGTACTGCCAACATATTTCAACCCACAAGGACATTCAATCACATATACTGTGAATCGACTTTTACAGTTCAAGTGCTTACGTATCACTCTCTCCATGCCAGTATTTGTTGAGTACTCTTTCTTATTCACCCCAATTTTACATGCCTTACAGCTGCTGCACTTCCAAAAGCCAGTTTTCTGTAACCAGTTTGCTTTTGTAGTTTGGAAATGGCTGTGCGATAATTTATCCCTTAAGTTTGCTGTTCTTCTGAAAGTCATTAATGGGTATTGTCCCATGATTTCCCCCACTATTGGGTCCATTTGTAAAATGCCCAATGGTTTTCCAAGATTTTACGAACTTGTGTAGCACTCTGTGAGTATGTTGTTATGAACCTCAGCTGTTGTTGTTTGGCATGTTTAATGGCTTGGTTCCTCCATGAATTAGTTGTTCTCTTGATGATTGTTTCACACGTTTCTGTGCCAGAGCTAAACACTTTTTCGGATATTGTCTTGCCAGGAATCTCTCCTCCGCTAATTTCAAGTGCTTCTCACACTCTTCCGGCTCTGAGCAGATTTTCTTTATTCGTAGAAATTCACCATAGGGAATGTTCCACTTTGTTCGTGGTGGGTGAAAACTGTTAGCATGTAATATGGAGTTCGTAGCTGTTATTTTCCTGTGCAATGAAGTCTGTATTAAAAGTTAAGGTATTTTTGGCACAACAACAGAGTGCGGTTTTCTCTTGCTAAAACAGAAAGAGAATCTTGTTTTTTGAATATATATATGTATGTATATATATATGTATATTCACTGAACAAAAACAAAGGTTACAGGGATGTTATAGTTAGAAAATACAATTTAAAAAACCTTAGAAATTCACCAAAAAAAAAACAAAGGTCACAGGGACGTTGTAGTTACGTTCTGGATTTACTCGTACACAACCATATAAATTCAACTGTTATAGTTAGAGTGATCTAAAGTAACTATAACTCATTCCCCCACCATGCACAGGTATCCGATTAATACTTTTACTGGAGATGTTACACCGACATTATCAATGATGTTATGAGAGATTTCATTAGTGCTGTAATTTGTGGGGTACTTAGCAATTCATGGTAAGGGCTTGAGTTGCAGTTATCTTAGGGGACAAGTTCACAAGTTATAGTAACTTGAAATAACTCTAAATATAACAACTGAATTTTGATGATGTTGTACATTTAAAATGTGAGCCTACCTATACTGTTTGTGTAACTGTTGGACCTGGCCCGTTTTGAGGGGTCACCCTCAGACTTTTTGCCTCCTTCCTCCTAATTTTTCTGACCAGTTTTTGTTGGCTTTAGGACTTTGAGCACTTTACCACTGTTAGCCAGTGCTAAAGTGCATAGCTTTCTGTGTAAATTGTATTGGTGATTGGCATTTCCATGATTGGCAAATTTGATTTACTAGTACGTCCCCAGTAAAGTGCACTACAGATGCCAAGTGTAGGAAAGTACCATCTTGCCTGGCATGTTACCCCCCATTTTTACTTGTGTGTCAATTTATTTTTGCCTGTCTCACTGGGATCCTCCTAGCCAGGACCCCAGTGCTCATAGTTTGTGGCCTAAATGTGTTCCCTGTGTGGTGCCTAACTGTCACTGAGACTCTGCTAACCAGCATCTCAGTGCTTATGCTCTATCTGCTTTTAAAATTGTCACTGCAGGCTAGTGCCCATTTTTAGCATTTCTGATTGGCACACTGGAACACCCTTATAATTCCCTGGTATATGGTACCTAGTTACCCAGGGTATTGGGGTTCCAGGAGATCCCTATGGGCTGTAGCATTTCTTTTGCCACCCATAGGGAGCTGAGACAATTCTTACATAGGACTGCCACTGCAGCCTGAGTGAAATAATGTCCACGTTGGTCTAAAGTGGAGGGAGGAGTGGTCACTTACACCTGAATGAGCTGTGCCTGCCCTCACACAATGAGTCTCCAGCCCCCTGGTGTGTGTCTGAGGCCTATCCTGGGCAAAGCATGATCCTGTAATCAACAGAGACTTTTCTTTGAAGTTGGGCAACTTCAAAGACAGAAAGGGTTATGACTATTGGACCCAAAACTCCAGACTTTAGATCACGTCAAGACTGTTTGGAGGAATCAAGAGGAACCCGTGCCAGGAGAAGAGCTGAAGAGCTGAGGAGAAGTGCTACTCCTACCTGTGACTGTGCTTTGTTGGGCTATCCTGCAGTTGCTGCTTCTGCTTGTGAAAGGGGACAAAGGCTTGATTTTTTTGTGCATTCCTGCTTGAGAGGTATCTCCAAGGACTTGGACTGAGCTTGCTTCCTCTTTTAGAAGCCTCAGCGACAGTAAAGGCTTTACCAACCAGTCTTTGAGTCTGCATGATGTGGACTCTAACTTGTCAGGAGCAACCATTCCAGTTCCTTGGCCCCTAAAACTTGAATTTCTGGTAAAATACTATGAAACTACACCGGATGATGCCGTGCAACTTCGTAAGGACACTGCTGCCCAGAATCCGTGATGCCGCCTAAACCTGAAGCCATGGACCTCGCAGAAGTGCAACAACCCCACCAACATCATAGGCCCCGAGTCACTGACACAGCTGTCCCAAGAACTCGCAAGATCGGAGTGTCATAGCACCAACACTCATGACACCCGACTCTGTTGCAGCGCCTGTGACCCTGTGATGTGACCACGACCCCGTGAGGTCGCCGCACAGCATCATGACTTTGCCAGACTTTGACTTTGTTGAGGTGCACAAGGACTCACTCCTTGCAATTGATGCCTCCTCACCTCTACCGCTCTGCAGGAAGGACCCCACGTCCCTTTGTGATGCCTCCGCTCCTTCACTTCGCAGCACCGGAACAGACAGCTCCTCGGATCCAGTGACACCTCCCTCCCCGACTCCGTGCACCGGCCTTTTTTCCACACTTTTACTAAGGTACTGACCCTGGAGGTCCGTGTGACTCTGTAAATGGTGCCAGTGCCATTGCATTGTGGGAAACCAATCTGTCACAACACCGCTTAAAACCAAATTGCAGCATTGGTGCTTCTAGGCACTATTTTTGTTTTTAATTGCTAAAGTCATATTTTTAATTGTGTACTGTGATTTTGATTGTATTTGGTCTTGTTTACTTAGATAAATATTAACTCTAAACCTGTGTGGTTTCCACTTTGTAGTGTTTCACTGTATTATTGTATATGTTGGTACAAATACTTTACACATTGCTTCTGGGTTAAGCCATTCTTCTCATGCCAAGCTACCAAGGAGGTGAGCAGGGGTTAACCAGGTGTATTTTTCCTTTGCCCTGACTAGAACGAGGGGCCTTGTTTAGACATTGGGCAACCTGACGGCCAACCAAAGAGCCCATTTCTAACAGTAACCTTTCTTTTTTTAAGTGAATTTCTATGTTTTTTTAAATCTGATTCTTAGCTATAATGTATGTGTAACCTTTGTTTTATTCATTGAATTTCTATGGTTATTTAAAGTACAATAATTTCAATACATTAATCCAATCACTGCTGGGCAATGGCCTATCGCCCCTCTGCAGCCCTGGGGACCACCACCTCCCAGGCACTAACCAAAAGACAGTGTAGGGGAGACACCCAGGCCCCTGCAGTCCTGGGGACCACCACCTCCCCAGGCACTAATCACAAATAGTTCAGGGGCCGCACATGACCCACAGCTCTGGCGACCGCCACCTCTCCAGGGAACTAATCACAAATAGTTTGGGGGTACACCTGGCCCACCAGCAGCCCCTATGACCACCACCTCCCTGGGGCACTCGATACAAACATTGTGGCGTGCTTAGCCTCCCCAGTCCCAGGGACTACCACCTTCCCTGGGCTACAAGAAAAGAGTGAAGAAGGTCATTTTCAGACCCCCACAGCCCTGGAGACAACCACCTCCCTGGGGAAATACTCGTTGGGGAGGGGCCACGTGGCCCCTCTCAAGGAACCATTAACCGCCCTGTGCACTGCCATCCCAAGGGCCTGCTCCTGCTATGTTCCAGAGACACTGCTGTTTGCTGTGACTTGGTGGAAGCTTACAGCTCACACTAAGTCACAACAAACACTCTGCTCAGTTTAAGAGAGAGCTGTCAAACAGTTCTCACTTCATGCAAGCGGAGGTTTCCTCTGTTTCCCTGCCTGCGGCGATGCATGCAGGCAGGGAAACAGAGGAAGAATTGCTCTCCAAGAGATGAAGCTGGATAAGACCACGGGGGCCTTCGTTCTTCCCCACAGTGCCCAACATTGTTACTGAGTGCCCTGGAGGGCACTCAGGTCACATGACTCTGCACTGGGGTATGAGATCTCCGGGGCTGAGAACGGCCAGGGATGGGTGACGTGTGGATCACCTCCCACTAAAAAGATACATTTTAGTAGGCCAGGCTACTGGGGATGTGTTCCCCGGGACTGAAATCTACTGAGGGAGGGTGGCAAGTGGGCCTCCTTCCAACTATTGCTGTATATGGCCAAAGGCTGTGCGCAGAATGGGGTTGGGTGGATAGGGGTGTGCCCAGCCCCAACTCTGTATGGCCGGGTGGTTATAGAGGTTGGCCGCAGGGCTGGGCTGCAGGGCAGGGCCTGTGGCCAACCCCCGCTGTGCATGGCCTTCAGCCATGTGCAGCACAGGGTTGGGTGAATTTAAGATCTGGCCATCTTAAGTAACTATAACTCATGCCCTACGGTACCTATAACTTATGCCTTCGCCATGCACTGCTAATTACCCCACACATTACATCACTCAGGATATGTTTGATAACATCATTAATAACATCAACACAATATTTGCAGTAGAATGTTTGACAAAAAAACTGTGCTTGGCGGGGCGTGAATTATAGTATGGTTTGGTACGTTAAAATGAAAGCCTTTCTATAACATCTATGTAACCTTTAGGTTTTTGAGTAGACAAATAGATATTCACTAAAAAACCAAAGGCTACAGGGACGTTATATTTAGGTTCAGATTTTCAGTGCACAAAACCATATGAAATCAGCTGTTATAGTGAGTTATTTCAAGTAACTATAACTTGTGCCCTAAGGTAATTATAACTCGTGCCCTCACCATGCACAGTTTTCTAATCAATAATTATACTGCAAGTGTTACAGTGATATTATCAATGAGTGTCATAGAAGATGTCATGAATGATGTAACATTTAGGGTAATTAGCAGTGCATGGTGAGGACTGGGGTTATAGTTAACTTATGACACCAGTTACAGTTATTTGAAATAACTCTAACTATAACAGCTGACTTTATTTGGTTTTCTGCATGTAAAATCTGAACCTAACTATAACTTCCCAATAACCTTTGTTTTTTAGTGAATTCCTAAGGTCTTTTTAATTATATTTCTTAACTATAAGGTCTCTAGAAGCTTTGGATTTTTTCAGTAAATTTCTAGTGTTTTTTTAACATTAGTAACAATACCCATTGCCATGCACATTGGGGAGGGGAATTAGACACAGGGCCTTGCCTGGCGTTGTGCTGCCCCCACCTAAGCTTGCTGCTCATGCCACCCTCCTTGCTATCCATTGTCCAAGTGCATTCCCTTGCTCCCTAGTTATAGCCTTGTGTGGCCATTGTTCTGCCACTGCCTTTCCTGCCTGCCCTGAACACTTTGCTTGCTGCCCCATCCACCTCTTTTTAACCCTCTTTTGTCTTAGTCCATGCACAAGCCCCCTCCCTCCTGCCCTCCGATGTCTGTGTGCTTGCCCCTGCTCCCTCCTTTTTTCACACAATGTTAAATGGACCTGCCACTGCCCTTCCTATCTACTCTGAGTACTCTCTTGAGCTGCCAGTGTCCCCACCTGCCTAGCATGGTCAGATGACAGTTGCCTGTCCCCATCATCTCCACCCTGCCTGTTCATGTTCCATGATCCATTCACTCCCTCCTGTCCTCCCTGGTCCATTTTGCTGCCATTCCTTTCTGCCTTCCATGCTCTGTTGTGCTGCAACTGCTCCTACTGCCTTACCAGTGTCCTCTCTTGTTTTGTGTACAGCTGTTGGAAGGTGGAGTATTGGTAAGACCAGGTAAATACCTACACTTAGCAATAAGCCACTAACCCCTACTAGGTCCAGTTAGCTCTCAATAAATTAATCCCAGTTCCACCCTTGGTAGCTTGGCAATGCACAACAAGGTTTAACTTAAGAGACAGGTGTGTAAAGCATTTAAAAATCACAAAACTGTAAATAAGTAAAACACAAAACACAATAAAAATCCAACTTCAATTTATAAAAATAGATTTGATTTTTAAAATGACACCAAAACAATAAAAATTGGATAAGAGGAACCAGAGTTTAAAAAAACAAAAAACTTTCTGTGATGCTCCAGTGGCGCTATGCCCTGCACCATATTTACGAGGTGGCGTTAAGTAACTTTTTCTGGCTTAACGCCCCCTTGTAAATACAACCCCTTCACACGCAGCACTTTGCTTGGAAGTGGCATGCAATGGCCGTTGTGGGTGTGCCACAGCAATTTGTCGCATTTTTGATGGTCCCTCAGATTTACGACTTCTAGTAAACCAGAGGAGGTGCCAAAATCTAATGCCTCCCCAGTGGTGGTGTTAGCAAGGTGAAATGATGAGGAATACTTTTATTCCTCCTTGTTTTTAGATTTTTCTATGTGTGCTCTATTCTGGGGCACCCATAGAAAGAGCAAAATGCCAGACACAATTGTTTATGTGTGAGAAGGTGTCCCTTCCCGCACATAAACAAGCACACACCCTCAATGCAGACATCCTTGTACGATGGTGCAAGGATGCCTGCGTTGGTGCTGGCAGCTAAATTTAGTGCCAGCGCAGGGGACAGCACAGGGGTGCTCGTGTTCAATTACATATGGCACATCACTGCATTGTGGAAATGATGGAGTGTGGCACTGCCAATTTTAGGCGCAGCGTCGCACACTGTCATTTTCTTATAAATATGGGCATAAAAGCACTAATCTGGACATATGGTCACACTCAACAGGGGCAAAGTCACAATTTGAGGCCGACCGGAGTGGAGTACTGCTTGGCTACAGCAAGCGGGAAGCCTTGGTTAAACGTTTACCCGTGGCCCTCATTATGACATTGGCAGTGAGTGATAAAGTGGCGGAAATACCACCAACAGGCCAGCGGTAATCACCAACAAATTATGACCATGGCGGTGAGAACTCCCATAGACAGCCAATGTACCACACATCTGCCAGGGCATTAACACCACGTACCACGGCAGTAGCCATCAACAGCCAGGCGGAAGACAAAGTACCACCCATCATATTATGACACAGCACATCGCCATGATTTCCAGGGCGGTGCCAACGCAATCAAAAGCCTGGCGGAAACAGAACACAGAAGACGAAAGACTCACCAAGAAGTACACAGACGACTCCGGCGCCACCATGGAACCGGAAGTGCAAGTTTTCCTAATGCTCTTCTACGCCATGCTCCACCTGGAACACCAACGCCGAGGAAGATGACGACGGTGAATACAGCCGCCTTGCACACAAGGGAGGGAGGGAGGAAAACGAAAGTGACACACATACACACAACACACAACAGACACACACTATACCCACAACCAGCTACACATGTAAACCAATTGCACACAGCACAATAAAACATGGACCAGATGAAAATGTATTAGCAAGGGAAAAGCCACCACATGAACATGATATGTACAATTGACCACAAAGGGCCAACGCCCAGTCCAAAGTACAAAGGGCCCACATAGCCACAGACCTCAGTCCAAGGCCCAACTTGTCTCCTGACATCAACTGCACAGAACTCTGCAGGGGCATCATGTTGCAAGTGGGCAGGCACCTCAGGGGAAGGGGGTGGGGGGGCCCTCAGCTGAGTTAGGGCATTTGCCCACTTGTTCTGGAGGGGCTCCAACCCCATTTTTCGGTGCTGGGGAGTGCAAGGCCACAGTCTCTCAGATGGGTGACTTTCCCACTGGTTCTGGAGGGGATCCATGCCCATTTCTCTGTGCAGAGGAGTGCAAGGCCACAGTCTCTCAGGTGGGTGACTTTCCCACTGGTTCTGTAGGGGGCTCCTTGCCCATTTCTCTGTGCTGGGGAGTGCAAGGACACAGTCTCTCAGGTGGGTGACTTTCCCACTGGTTCTGGAAGGAGCTCTATGGCCATTTCTCTGTGCTGGGGAGTGCAAGGCCACAATCCCTAAGGTGGTTCACTTTCCCACTGGTTCTGGAGGGGGATTGATGCCCATTTCTCTGTGCTGGGGAGGTCAAGGCCACAGTCTCTAAGGTGGGTGACTTTATCACTGGTACTGTAGGGGGCTCTGTGTAAAGCAGTTGCAGGAGGGTAGACTAAATGCCCTCTGCTGGAGGTGAGGGCTGCACTGTCTCAGCATGTGAAGGTGCCTCCTGGGCAGCCTCTGCTGGAGGTGAGGGCTGCACTGTCTCATCTGGAGGTGAGGGCTGCACTGTTTCATCTGGAGGTGAGGGATGCACTGTCTCAGCGGGTAAAGGTGCAGCCTCTGCAGGAGGAGTGGGCTGTACTGCCTCTGCTGGAGGTGAGGGCTCCGTGACCACTGGTGGTGGTGTCACCCCGCCAGCCTCTGCTGGAGTTGAGGGCTTTTTCCTCTTCATGGCAGACATTAAGGTCTTCTTTACCTTCATGGCAAGAGGTGCGGGTTCCTTCCCCTTCATGGCAGGACTCAAGGGATTCTTCCCCTTCATGCAGAAGTTGAGGGCTTCTTCCCCATCATGGCAGGAGGTGCGACCTCCTTCTCCTTCATGGCAGGAGTCAAGTTTTCTTTTTTCCCTTCATGGCAGTGGGAAAAAGAAAAAGAGTCCCCGAAGGAAATAACAACCAAAAAATGTATTTATATTCCCATAAAATTACAACATGCTACCCATAACCAATAAAAACATGAAAATGATTAATAAAACACACATTAAAAAGACACCATACACATAGCGGAGACAAAAAAAGACATCTGTTTTCCTCTATTGTCTACAAGCTGTCCCAATTTTGGTATATACAAGCCAATCAATTTCTGCACACAGTCTCTAATTGAATCTAGGCCTGTTCCAGTGTGTCTAGAAGTCCAATTAGCATTCTTTTTATAGTGTGTTTTATTAATCATTTTCATGTTTTTATTAGTTATGGGTAGCATGTTTTTTGGGGGAATTATTTAATTAAATTAAATTAAAAACGTCATTACTGATTCCTTTATTTGAGATTCATCATTGGAGTGATTGAGTGGGTGATACTGTGTGTGGTGCATTTGAGAACAGCGATTGGAGTGTAAGGGTGTATCGATTGGTTGTTATTTCCTTTGGGGACTCTTTTTTCTTTTTACTGTGTCACGGTGCCCTGTCCTCTTGGGGTGATATGCTTAGGAGGACCCTCTCTCAATTTCTTTTCGTATAACAGTACAACCTGTTGGTTGGAGAGAGTGGCTGTGTGATCCTACCCTTCCTGGCTGGTGGAGTGGGAACCATCACTGTCTTGCCTCCACGACCAGGAGGCACCTCCACTGTCCACGTGGACTGTTTAGCTGAGGTGCTGGGCTGGGTCACTGGGACCCTGCTCTTATGGGCAGGATGGGTGGGTAGGGGAGGGAAGAGGTAAAGTTGGACAAGGAAAAGCTTTTTATGGACGATGGGGTGGGAAGGAGGAGGAATGGTAGTGGAGGTTGAGGGAGTAGTTGTTGGAGGTGTATGTCTGCTGAACTTAGGTGCAGGTGCATGGGCAGTGTGCTGATGTGAGGTGGATGGCTGTTGGATGTATGAGTGCCTTCACTTGTGTCCTTTAGGAGGGGAGACAGACAGAGTTGGAGAGGACACAGGGGACGCATGCATGAATGTTGTGGAGGTGTCTGCTAGTGAGGTGTGTGTGCTGTTTGGTGTGGTGATGCTGGTGGTGGTTGTTGAAGCAGTGCATGCAGGTGTGACTGTAGACGTTATTGTGAGGGAGGTGAATAAGGAGGAGGAGGGGGAGACAGTGGAGGCAGTGGATGTGGTTGTGTCTTCAAATGTCTGGTGTGTTTGTGAGTGCTTGTGTGTTGAAGTGTGGTGCCTGTGTTTGACGGTGCTACTCTTGTGTGTTGTCTTGTGTGCATACTCGTCTGTATGTGTGCGTGGGATGGGTTGGGCTTGAGGAGACTGGGACTGGGAAGTGGTAGTTGGAAGGGGAACGGTAGGGACAGGTACAATGGCTGCCATCAGAGAGGAGTCCAGAGCCTGAATCGATCTCTGTTGGGCCGCCAATCCACTGTGGATGCCCTCCAGGAATGCATTGCATTGCTGCATATGGGATGCCAGCCCCTAGATGGCATTGACATTGGTTGACTGCCCTACAGAGATGGATCTCAGGAGGCCAATAGCTTCCTCACTCAGGGCAGCAGCGCTCACTGAGGCAGGGCCTGAGATTCCCAGGGCGAAGGACATGCCCACCCTCCTGGGTGAGCGGACACGGGCAACTCATTGAGGGGCTACTGGGAGGGCAGTGCTGGTATGGGGGTGGCAGCTGTACCTGCAGCTGAGCTGGTCACAGGGGTGTTCGCCACTACTAGGTGGCTTCCATAGGAGGAGGTATCTGAGTCTGTGTTGTCACCGCCTGTCTCCGCCGTGGTGCTCTCCTCGCCCTCTGTCCCTTTGGTTCCCTCGGCGTCGGTGGACTCTTCCTCCTGGGTCCTGTGGGATGCAGCTCCCTCTGTCACCGGTGCTCCAGCTGCCCCACCAGATGATGCTAATGCACACATGGACAGGATGACAGAACATTAAGGGGGAGAGAGAAAGAGAACACATGGTTAATTACTGCACCAACACCACTGTTGGCATACACAGCACCGTCACACACAGGGGTCAGATTGAGCACAATGTATTGCACTGCCATTGATTTGGCTAGATGCCAAGGCAAGATGAAGGCCAACACCACCAACTGCACGCCTCCTGGGAACCACTAATCCTTGTCTGACACGGAATGCAACCTAGGTAGGTTACCTTCTTTTCCCTTTCAACCATTACCCTGGAGCTGGATCATGCTGCAATGTCTGGCCTGGCATTAAGGGGCACCTACTAACTCACACCCGCCATCCAGATCCCATGCCACCTACCAATTATTATAATAATGCCCACTATACTCACCCCCTTGTGGCTGCTGTGAGGCTCTCAAGCGCCCATCCAGCTCTGGGTAGGCCACCGCAGGTATGCAGGCCATCAGAAGAGTCAGGATCTGACAGGTACCCCTTCCTCTTAGGGAGACCATCCACAGCTGGGCCTCCACGGTCTTCCATGTCCAACATCTCAGATCCTCCCACCGTTTCCGACAGTGGGTGCTCCGCCTGCCATACACCCGAGGGTCTGCACATCCTTGGCGATGGCACACCTTAATCACTTCTTTTGATCAGCGCTGACCTGCAGAGGTGATACAGAAGGGAGGACACCATTCCACATACAATCCAGCCTGTCAAACATATGGCCCACCAATCCCGTTTCTTTCACCATTGGCAAACACATCGGCCTGCGCACACCATATACACCACCACGTTACATCCCCGTGACACAATGCTTGCACACACATCGCCATGCATCCTTCCCACATGCATCGTGCCCAAGGTGTACTCACCTGTTGGTCTGGAGGTCCCTACAGCAGTCTGTACTGGGGTAGGACCCCATCCACCAATCGCTCTAACTCCTCTGGAGTGAAGACAGGGGCCCTTTCCCCGGTCACACGGGCCAAGGTAGGTTCCAGACACAGGTCACAGCAGCACACACTGCGTAGGTGTTCTCCTGTTGAAGGTCAGAAAACAAGTGAGGAATCAGATAGAAGATGGTGGTCACATCCGTGGCGGTGTACACCATTAACGCAGGCGCAGATCCCCATTGGCCACTGTACTTCATAGGTCCCTATATTAGCCAATGCAGAATTGCATGGCGATGCAAGACCTCCTTCCACCACGACGCCCAAAGTCAGCAGAGTTACCTCACTTCCACCTGTCCCTACATACAGGACAGGTGGACACCATGTCATGGAGATGGACAACCATCAAAGTAACCTTAACTGCATCACTGCCAAGATTTGCACATACCTGTCATTACCACTGTCCCATCACATAAATGCAACATGTACACTGAGGGTGTGGTTCCATTGTTCAAATTGTGACAGCCTACTCACTTTTGTGACCCTTTGATACCTACCACTGCGGATGAATGGGCGGAGAAGACGAACCCCCGTGTACAGACCCCTTGTGGACCTGGCTACACTGGAGGACAGGCACATTATACTCACCAATATACTGGACAGGTCCACAACCTCAGAGTTGTGTGACCAATTGGAGCCTGACCTGATATCAGCTATCCGTCATCCCACAGGGATCCCCCCTCTTGTACAAGTGCTATCAGTATCTCCATTTCCTGGCAACTGGTTCTTTCCAGGTGACAGTGGGCTTGGCAGCTGGAATGTCACAGCCAATGTTTTTACATTGTGCTGGCAAGGGTCTTGTCTGCCCTGGTGAAACACATGTGCAGCTACATTGCTTTCCCCCAGGTGGACAATTTGGCCACTGTAAAGGCAGGATTCTATGCAATGGGCCATATCCTCATTATAATTGGTGCTATTGACAGCACACATATTGCATTAGTCCCCCCCCCCCACTAGAATGAACAGGTGTTCAGGAATCGGAAGAGTTTCCACTCACTGAATGTACAAATGGTGTGCCTGGCGGACAAGTACATCTCCCATGTCACTGCCAAGTATCCTTCATCCTGAGGAATAGCATTATCCCAAACGTGATGGCCCAACTACAGAGGCACAGGGTGTGGCTAGGAGGTCAGCCAGATCCCACACCCACTGTATGTCAGTGTATGCCTTCAGGTGCTCTGCCCATAGGATTGTGTAAGGCTAAATGTTGGCCCTCAATACTTGCAGGTGACTCTGGCTACCCAAACCTATCATGGCTGCTGACCTCTGTAAGGAATGCCAGGACATGGGCTGAGGAACGTTATAATGAGGCACATGGGGGAACCAGGAGAATTATTTAAAGGAGCTTCGGCCTCCTGAAGGCCAAGTTAAGGTGCCTCCATCTGACAGGTGGATCCCTGTGCTACTCACGTGGAAAGGTCTGCCAGATAGTGGTGGCATGCTGCATGTTGCACAACCTGGCCCTCAGACGACATGTGTCTTTTCTGCAGGAGGAGGGGACTGGAGAAGAGCCTGCGGCAGCAGTGGACCCTGAGGACAGTAAGGATGAGGAGGCAGAGGATGAGGATGAGGACAACAGAACATCAGTTATATGACAATACTTGCAATGACAAACAGGTGACACAGTGGTACTGACCATTACTCTGAGTATTGATTTATATGTGTGCCTGTGGAATGATGGCATTCACTTCATTTGCATCTCAACTTACTGTCATCTATGGCTTTTCATTTTCCAGATGTTGGTGATATGACAACATTGTCCTGATGTGATCACTACAGACTGTTCCAGGTCATTATTTGTTAGCTATCACAGTGTTCAAATCATTTGCACTCGAAGTGACTGTTCCCACAAATGCCCATTAAAGACACATAAACCAGTGTTACTCAACTGGGGTTCAAGGGTTTTTATTGTAGTGCTATATAATTGAGGGAAAGTGCAATGGAATGGGATGATGGTGGAGGAAAGTCCAGGGTATTGTTTCAGTCAGTTTGTAGCACAGGTACAGTGTCCAAGGGGCCATAGGAAGGGGAACAATGGCATTTCAAAGTGGACAAGGTGACAGGGTGGGACACAAGGGGGACAATCAGGAGAGTCTCATATCCTGGTGGTGGTCTTGGTCTTGGCAAGTGTCTCTGGCTTCTGTCTGGTTCACAGGGAATATTTGTGGGGTGAGTCACCTTCTGCAGGGGGAGGGGTGCTGGTGCCCTGTGGGTCCTGTAGCGGGGCCTCCTGTTCACCAGCTGCAGTGGAAGTGGAGGGCTGGTCAATATACTGGCTAATGGTAGGGGCCCTTTGGTGTGCTGTTCATTCCCTCATGATGTTGGCCTTTTTTGTCAGCACACCTGCTATGGAGATCATGGTGGTGTTGAGTGCCTGCAAGTCCTCACTGATCTCCTGATGGTGTTCCCCCTGCAGCTGCTTGTTCTTCTGCATATTATTTAGGATCTGGCCCATCGTGTCCTGGGATTGTTGTAGGCACCCAGGGCATTGATGGGTACCTCGTGGAGAGTTGCTTCCCTGGGCCGGTTCTCCCCTTGGCGCACAGTGGTCCGCCCAGTTTCCCTGGTGCCCTGTGCCCCTGTTCCCTGAACGGTGTGCCCACTGCCACTGACCTGATTGTCTTGGGTTAGAGGTGTGGGTTGGGGTCCCTGTACAGGTGGGCACACTGCTGATTGATGTGTCCTGGGGAGAGAGGTGTGGGGACACTGGGTAGGTGCTGTGGTGTTGGTAACTGATGGGGGAGGCTCTGTGGTGGACTGTGAGTGGGCTGGAGTGACCGACTCTCCAGTGGTCCTTGATGGGCCAGATCCTGAAGTCCAGAGTTACTGTCATCACTGGGGTCATCTTCTGTTGAGGGACTGGATAGTTGTGGCACCTCCTCTCCACTGAGATTGGCTGGGGCACCTGTGGGTATGTAAGAGATATATTATGCTTCATGCCTGTGACTTGTTGTACATCCCTATCCTCCCCTCTATGGTTGCTTTTGCCCTGCCACCATTGATTGTGTATGGTGATGTATTGTGGGATTGTTAGTTCCCCAATGCTGTGCATGCTTTGGTGATGGGTGTCCATGCACAGCTGGGAGGGCTGTTCATGCATTGGTATGGCATGCAGGGCTTGGCATAGGGGTTAGTCATCTGCGTTGGTGCAGTGTGTGGGATGGAGTGGAGTGATGGGAGACAGGGTGAGGGTGTGAGGTGGCTTTCAGGTGTGTGGGGTGAGAAGTGTTAAATGTTGACGTACCAGTGTCCACTCCTCTAGCTACTCCAGTGAGTCCCTCATGATGCAGTAATGCCAAGACTTGCTCCTCCCATGCTGTGAGCTGTGGGGGAGGAGGTGGGGGTCCACCGCCAGTCCTCTGTATGGCGAGCTGGTGCCTTGCTGCCACAGAACATACCTTCCATCGTAGGTTGTTCCACCTCTTCCTGATGTCGTCCCTTGTTCTTGGATGCTGTCCCACGGCGTTCACCCTGTCTACAATTCTCCATTGTAGATTCTCCATCTTCCTTGCAATGTATATCTGCTGTACCTGTGCTCCAAACAGCTGTGGCTCTACCCTGACTATTCCTTTGACCATTTCCCTCAACTCCTCATCTGTAAAACGGGTGTGCCTTAGTGGGGTTATGGGTGTTGTGTGATCTGTGTGAGTGTGTGGGTGTTGGGTGGTGTGATTGGGTGTGCGTAGTGGAGTGTGTAAGGGACGTATGGGTGTGTGTGTATTTGTCACAGTGGTTTGATGTCTGTCTGGTGGCAAGGATTTGTAAACATAAAGGGTTGTGGGTAATGTGGGTGGGTGTTTTATAGTGGTGTGAGTGGGTTGGTGTGGTGTCTATATGGGTGTCAGGTGTGTGATGTTTGATTTGGCCAATGTTGTGTAGTTTAGTTTTTGGGTGTCCATTCTGAGCTCGGCTGTAAAGCCAATGGTCTATTGTCGTTGAATTTCTGCCATGATGATTTGTGGGTTATGATGTGGTGGGAGTTGTTCTTCTGGCGTAATGGTATGGGTGGTGGGACCGCCACTTTATCACTGACCTTTGGGCTGGCGGATTTGTGTATGTGGCTGTATTCTGTCGGTTTGATGTGTGTGTGTGTCATAATTTTCAGAACGTTTATCCGCCACAGTGGTGGTATGGTGGTGGCTGTCAGCGTGGTGGTAAGCATGATTTAGTGCCAATGTCATGATGAGGTCCTTAGTCTTTTTCTTGAAACTTTTTCTCACTGGGGAAAAGTCACCAATCGGATCTGACCTCCCTGGAGTGCTCTCCGGAAACGCATCACAGGAGACCTCGGTGAAGAATTCTTCCTTCAGAGTGAAAAGATTTTTTTGGATGGAAATCTTCATCCGAGCCGAAGTTGAAATTGGATTCAACGTCCCTGGAGCCTTCCTCAGGTACAATGCGCGGGAAGTCCCAGTCAACTTTTTACGTTCTGACTTTGTCACTTTTTTGGGGCTTTTTCTCTCCCACTTCGGATGACCCTCCACAGCAACCCCATTTCGAGTCAATGTCATCAGATTGCCTTTCCAGGAGCTCCCAGTGAAATACTGGAAGTCTAAGGCTCCTGAGCTTTTCAACTGGACGAACCTGCAAGTCAGTCCGGAACGCAGTTGATGTAAGCAGGCTTGACTCACGATGTCGGTTTGGTCCTTTTATGGAGCTTTTTTCCCAAAGTTCTCCATTCTACTCCAAACTTCTGGATCATCTTCCAGAAGGTATTTGAAGGTCCTTTAGGAAGTTACCACTCACCCCAAGGTCCCAGAAGCTGTAAGTTGCTCCTTGAAGTTTAGGACTCCAACTCCCAGAAAGCACCTGGCTCAGCTCCAAACTGACCACTGGGCAGTGGCCAGCTGGTCAGTTACTTCAGGTTTTGATGCAGGGGACTCTGGTTAGCTATTTTTACCTGTAGCAAACAGGGAGCCCATTCTTGAAACAGTTGAAGCCAGGCAAGGCCCTTTTTGTGGTGTAGCCCAAGTGTGCTTCTGGTGCATCTGGTGCAGTTTTTCGGAGTGTAGTATCCAGGTGCAGGTCAGGGGTCCAGCAGGGGTGTCCTTAATCTGCTTGCCTTTGTTCCTGATAGGGATATGAGGTGTGGGTGTAGCTCTGACCTATTTATCCTTGCTCTTGGGATAGAAAGTGGGAGGGAGGCAACTGTCCAATCACACGCAGGCCACCACTTTCTTGGATGACCACTTTCTGGGAAGTGTGGCAAAAATCAATCCCAGGGTGCAATATTCCTTACAAATTCAAAATGATAGAACTTCCATTTTGGAGGTAAGGTCTGGCTGAGTCACCCCACTGGTGTGGCTGAAATTGCATAACATACCCCTTTTCTGCACTCTCCTAATCCAATCAAGGGGGCACCTAGTTGTCTGCAGGAAATGGCAAAGTTCCTGAGCTGGTCCAAATGTCCTTCTCTCCTTTGAAGTCCAGTTTGGCTGCTTTTCTCCCACCTTGTTTCATCATCTGCTGAGGCAGATCTCCTTCCCCAGGCACTTCCTTTTCCTCAGCCCAGGCCACTTCACACCTCATCAAGGCCTGGTCAGGCTGCCAGAGGCTGGCCAGGGAAGGGCAAGACAGATCTGAAGTTGGCAACTTTCAGGTAGCGTTCTAAAACTCTTTCCCTGAGTTCGTTATAGTAAATGCAACAATGGCAAGTTGTTGGCATTATTATAACAATAAGTTTGAAATCAAACTTGAATTATCTTCCTCCATTAGAGACTTTATTAAATAAAAATAAACTCTCTCCATTTTAGCCTATGAAGTCCATGCAGTACAGTGAGGGAAAATTTATTTGGCTATTTTTCCATCACCAGGGCTTATAAAACATATTTTATAACGTCCCTGCCTATAGTCACTTAGCATTCAGCCCTTGGGGCACTTAGGGCTTACCTTAGGGGTGACTTATATGTACAAATAAGGTAGTTTAAGACTTTGGAAGTAGTTCTAATTCCAAAGTCAAATTTGAAGATAACTTTAATTTAAAAGCAGCTAGCAAGGTAGGACTGTCTTTAAAATGACACTGGGCACCTCAGCAGTGCACCTATACATATACCACCTATACTGGGGTCCCTAAACCTACATGCCTTACCATATACTAGGGACTTATAGATAGGTTGATACAGCCAATTATTATTAACCTAATTTGCATAACCATCTCTTCTGACCTCCATTATCATTGTGCATGCCCCTGCATCCTCCCTCTTGGCCATCATGGCGGTTGTGCTGCCACTAACCCTCCTTCTTGCCATGCATGGCCTTCTATGCTGCCACAGCCCCACCCATCTGCCCTGTGAGGTCAGCTTACTGTTCCTTACCCCCTTCCACCTTCCCTCTGTTGTCTGTGTATATGCCATTTTAGACTCACGGTTGCCCTCCATGGTGTGTTGTGCTTCCAGTGCACATCCTGCCTGGCCTCCATGGTCAGCTTGCTCCTCCAGCCCTGCTCCCTAGATCCCTGCCCTTTGCTTTTCATATGCAGGTCCCTATCCCCACCCACCTGTCTGGTCCGTTGTTGTGGCCTTGTCTTTTCCCTCCTGCTCTTCATGGTCCGTTAAGCTGCAACTGTCCCTCCTGTCTGTCTGGTATGGTCAGCTTGATGGCCCTTGCTTCTTTCTATTCTGCTGTCTGTTGTTCGTGTGAAGGGCCCTGTCCTCTCTATTGTGCTGCTAGAACTTTTGATGCCTGTCCTGAAAGATCCATTTGGTAACCGTGCCCATCTCCTTCCTGCCCTCTGTTATCTGAGCCTATGTCCCTACCCTATTCCTCCTGCCCTCAATAATTCAATGTACCATAGTTACCAACATTTTGAACTTGGTAAGAGGGAGAATTAAAAAAAACACCCTGGCAAATGTATTTTTCGCATTGACTTACGTTGTAAAAGAGGAGATTTTAGTCAGAAGACAGATAAGTTAAACCTTTTTGGGCTTAAAGGTCTTGCCTAAATTGGCTTTGTTGGCATTTATAGTTATACTGTGACTGTTTCTTCCTTCGGCCCTCAGTGGTGTGTTATAAAACCACAGCCTCTCTTGCCTGTCAACTGCATGATTGGTTTGTTGCCCTTGCCCACCTTTACCGTGCCTCCATGGTCTCTTATTCTTCCAGTGCCCCTACCACCTGCCCAGCAAGGTCAACTTGTTTCCTTTGCACCATGCCCTCAATTATCAAAGTCCATGTCCCAGACATCTGGATCCCCACAGTATTCTAAAGAACAATTAGATTGCTTACGTTCTATATTTATCACAAAAGAGTGTCATACCTGACATCATCTTGATGTATTCAAAACTGTAATACCAAAAGCATTCCCTTTAGAAATTATAAAAATGAGAGGGTCTTATTCTCATAGAAATGATGGTTAGTGCTCTAAAAAACTGAAATGAAGACTATGGGGATCATTACGACCCTGTCGGTCACCAGACCGCCAGTGTCATGATGGCAATCGGACTGCCGCAGTCGTGGCGGTCTGGCTGCCACATTATGACCGTGGCAGAGCAGCTACGGTCCAACTGCCGACACCGCCAGGCTGCCGCCAGCCTACTGCCTGGTGGACCCAGCAGTTTTAATCCGCCAGGGCAGTGGTGCAAGCAGTGCTGCCCTGGGAATCACAAGTCCCCATTCACCAGCCGATCCATGGCAGTTTACATCACCATGGAAAGGCTGGCGGAATGGGGACTCAGGGGCCCCTTGGGGGCCCTGCACTACCCCTGAACTTAGCATGGGCAGTGCAGGGGCCCCCATGCACAGCCCCATTATGCATTCCACTTGCCGAACTATGGAGGTCTGCACCCGCTGCACCGCTACATTGCCAACAGCTCTTTAGGAGCCGGCTGCAATGTTAAGGCCCTGCTCCCCGCTGGGCCGGTGGGTGGAAACAGTGTAGAACTCAAATTAGGGCCAGCGGGGTTCAGGTCGGCCGTGTGGCCGGATGGCGAAATGACATTGGCGGGCAGCCTCCGCTGTCCGCCAGTGTCCTAATGAGGGCCATATTGTCTGAGTTCTCAATTAGCGACAAAGCACTTTTAAAGTATTTTCTATCTTGCTGTTTTTTTCTCCAGTTGATCACTTGGTTATATGTCACACTTAAGGGACAGAATGTGGCGTTAAAGCCAGAACTTTGCAAATGGAGAAGTATGTTTGGGTTTTGGAATCAGCTCGACATACAGTGATTTTTGCCAATTCACATAATCTGCCTATTAATAATGCCCAAAAGAAATGTGTCCTTGGGTAATATAAATGATGCTCATGTACAGCACAGCAATAACTTCAGGTCGAGTCTGTGCTATTTAAAACTGCAAAAAAAAAGAGTTTTGTACACTTCATATGTTTGATTGATATTTGTGCTACATTTGGGCTCTTTTTTCTCTGATGGCCTTCTTGTGAGACTTATTTGTTGTGAGGCTTCTGAATCTCCTCATTTCCTCCAGTATCCTCAGTAGAAAATGCTTTCAGTTTTTGTGGGAAAACTGGGCTGATTGCAGAAGCCCCCTCTTTTTTGCCCCCATTTTACACTCATACTGGTGTTATTCTGACTCTGATGGCGCACTGGGCACCGCTAAAAAATTCTATGGCCTGTGCTCTGATTAAAATGGCATATTAGGCTAACTATAATTGGCTGTACCAACCTACCTATAAGTCCCTGGTATATGGTAGGGCATGTAGGTTTAGGGGCCCCATAATAGAAAGTACATCCATAGGTGCACTGCTGTGGTGCCCAGTGTCATTTTAAAAGCAGGCTTGCCTTGCTAGCTGCTTTAAGTTAAAGTTAACTCCAAATTCGACTTTGGAATTAAAAGTACTTCCAAAGTCCTAAGCTACGTTAGTTTTACATATGTCACCCCTAAGGTATACCCTAAGTGCCCCCAGGGTAGGGTGCAGTGTAAGGGAGGGAAATCTATCCAAACTCATTGTCACTATTGTAGTGAATGGCTAGGCTAAAAGGGAGAGAATTTATTTTAAAATAATAGTCTTATTTTCCATGGGAATGAGCTAAATATAGCAAGTTTGTGAAGTGGCCTGGGCAGAAACAAAGGAAGCACCTGGTGGGAGGAGATCTGCCTCAGCAGATGATGGAACATGAATCCCCAAACTGGACTTCAAAGGAGGAAAGGATATTTTAGACCGCAACTGGACCTCCCCCATTTTTTCTGCAGCCCCAGACAGCAGGTGCCCCCTGATTAGATTAAGAGAGGGCTGGAAAGGGGTGTGTTAAAGCAAACATAGCCACACCAGTGGGTGGACTCAGCCAGATCTAAGCTCTAAGATAGAATTTTTGCCATTGTGGATTTTGGAGGAACACTGCTCCATGGGATTGATTTTTGCCACATTTCTCAGGAAGTGGTCACTCAAGAGGGTGGTAGCCTGCACATGATTGGACAGGAACACCCCCCTGCTTGCCATCCCAGGAGCAAAGATAACTATGGTAGAGCTGCCCCATACCTCAGATCCCTACTGGAAAGAGACAATAAGAAGGACTGCCATGCTGGACCCCTGGCCTTCACCTGGACTCTGTTCTCAGAAGGACTGCACCAGCTGTACACTTTGGGCTTCATCAAGAAAATAACTTTGCCTTCCTTCTACAACTCCAAGAAGGGACTCCCTGTAAGCTACAGGTGGAAAAGAACTGACTAGACTACCCTGCACAAAGTCCTGCAACAATAGACCAGCTGACCAGTGGCCATTCAAGGATTTGGTGAAAATGGAGCTAAAACGGACGCATGGTTGGCGGTTGCAGGCAACATCCTTCACAGCTGGATATTTGAGACAAAATATAATGTATGGAGCCTACCAGAGGGACTTTGTGAGAGTAAAGCTGGAAAATTACTTGTCCGGGCATATTGGACATAAATCTATGCAATTATTCGCCTACTAAAGGATTACACTGCCTGAGATGGTCATAGGACTTAATTGTATAAAATAATGAGTGAGTGCTCTAGGGAGATGGCAAATGTGATAATTAATAATCAATAAATTACTTGCAATTGAATGGATTAAGATTTCTTGTGCATTTCCTGAAGAAAGCATCTTCACTGAAATGAGCATTGAGGAATATCGCAGCCACGAGCTCAGTCCATAAAATGTTCCGTTGTGGAATATCGTAGCCACAAGCTCAGTTCATAGCATTTTCCATTGACTATAGTAGATCGATGTGGAAAGAGCTAAAACAATGCAGCCGCAATGTGATTCTAGGCATGCGCTCTTAAAAATGTAAAATCCTAGTATTTGAATGGTATACAATTCATAGTTTGGCAAAAAGAAATTATCATTTTAGTTTGTAGATGCTTTATTAAACATTAAGGAAAAAAATGACAAGAAACTATTTAGAAACTGTGGTATTTTGAGATATGTTGATGCATAATTAGAAGACATTAAGAAATAAGACATATAATTTCCAAATGTAGTGATATGAGTTGAACATATTGATGGAAATTAGATTGTAATTGTATGAGGTATGAGTGGTATGATTGTGGTATGTATGTTTGATAAGGGTTGGTTATTGAATTACTTTAAATTAATTTGTGAAGATATATTTTTGTACAAAGATATGGTGTAACCAATTACATTTGAATTTATTTTGTTACTACTATAGTAGCCATGCAGTTTTCTTGCTAGGATAATTCAAGATTGAATTTAAGGATTTGGACCAGGTGCATTCTGGGAGTTGAAGTCCCAACCCCAAGGAGCAACTGGAACTTCCGGAACCTTGGGGTGAGTTGTAAACATTTGAAGGACCTTAACAGTACTTTTGGAAGAAGATCCAGAAATTTGGACACAATTGGAGCAACGTTGGAAAAACACTCCATAAGTGGACCGACCCGGTGGCGAGAGTCAAGCCGGCCAACATCGACTGTGACCAAGCCTGACTTGCAGGTTCGTCTCCCTGAAAAGCTCTGAAGCCCCAGACTTCCAGGATTTGACTGGGGGCTCATGCAAAGGCAATCCACTGACGTTGCATCAAAATCAGTTGGCTGAGGAAGGTTGTCTGACGTCAGGAAAGAAAAGCTCCAAAAATGTTTCTAAGTCTGAAGGTAAATGTTTGACCAAGGCCTCTCACGCAGGTTATCAGAAGAGGGCTACATTGTGGTTGGCCTCAACTTTCGACTTGATACCGGATGAAGGATTTTGTCCCGACAAAGTTTCTAAGTCTGAACATAGAAAACTTTACTGATTCCTCCTGCAATACGTATCCGAAGAGGGCTCCAGCGATGTTGGCCTCTACTTATGACTTCGTCCTGGTCAGTGAGAAATCTTCAAGAATTTTTCTAAGTGTGAAGGTAAAACTTTGACCGAGACCTCCCGCTCAGTGTAGCCAAGCAGGACTCTATCGAGGTCGGCCTCAACTTTTGACTTTGCTCTGGTCGAGTGTGACCCGATATCCAGTGTGACACTTTTGATTTCTAGGCACTAGAAAACATTTAGGCCCTCATTACAACCCTGGTGGTAAATCCCGCTTTCTGCCGTGCAGAAGACCGCCAACATACCATTGCGGCAGCGGAATTCCGCTACAGGTAATACAACCCACAGCTCGGAATCCGCCACAATACAGACACCCACACAAGTCCGCCACACCAAAGGTCAGTGATAATCTGGCGATACCAAAACCTACACTGTCATGCCAACAAGAATACGCCCACAGTGTCACGACCCACAAATCAACGTGGCGGTCTTTCATCCACGGTAAAGCATTGGCGGTACATACCGCCGCACTCAAAATACACACACACTAACAAAACACAACCACATTGGACAATTAAAAAAATACACACACCTGATACACATACACATACCACACCTATACACCCAATCCAATATAAAGCACACACCCACATCACCCACAAACCCTTACAACCAAAAATTTGAAAGAAGGCCAGAGAGAGAGACTACCTAACACAACACCAGCATCCACAGACACACAACACCATCACTCAAACAGCATCCACGCACCTCAAACAATACACACAAACACATCCCCTCACACTTCGCAACAGACAGCACCTCTCACATCACCCACACCACATCATGGCACCTCAAAGACACCCCAGGTTCTCGGAGGAGGAGCTCAGGGTCATGGTGGAGGAAATCATCCAGGTAGAGACTCAGCTATTCTGATCACAGGTGCAGCAGGCATCCATTGCAAGGAAGATGGAGCTATGGCACATAATTGTTGACAGGGTTAAAGCAGTGGGACAGCATCCAAGAACACGGGATGACATAAGGAAGAGGTGGAATGACCTACGGGGAAGGTACATTCCGTGGTATCCAGACACCAAATTGCTGTACAGAGGACTGGCGGTGGACCCCTATCTCCTCCCTCACAACTAACAACATGGGAGGAGCAAGTCTTGGCGATCATGCATCCTGAGGGCCTCGCAGGAGTAGCAGGAGGACTGGACTCTGGTAATGCAAATCTTTACTACTTTATCCCCCCTACCACACCTGCATGCCATCACATACTCCCACCCTCACCCTCACACCTATCACCCCAACAACCTCACTAACACAACCCACAAATCCCAAAACCAAGCCCTGCATGTAGCACCAATGCATGGACACCCATCACCAAAGCATGTCCAGTAGAGAGACTCACTCATGCCCCAAAATCACCAATTACACAAGGGCCAAGCCAATAACGCAAGCACAGGAGTAGAGGGTAACTGACCCATTGCACAAGATGGCACACACAGATACAATAACGATGCATTTACACCCCAGCAGGACCCCTACCCAACGTCACCATACACGAGGTGCCAGACATATCCACTTCCCCCACAGAAGAGGCCCACAGTGACGGCAGCAGCTCTGCACGCCTGGATCAAGATGACCAGCCTGGCCCATCAGGGACAGTCGGTTCCCCTGACACAGTCACAAACCACCACTGAACCTGCACCCTCAGGAAACACCACCACAGCACCCACCCAGCGGGCCCATCCCTCTGTCCCCAGGACACGTCAACCAGCAGTGTGTCCACCACTACAGGGAACCCAGGCAACCCCACTAACACAGGACGATCAGGGACCTGGGGGCAGTGGCAATGGGCACACGGTTCAGGGGACAGAGGCACAGGATAACAGGGAAGCTGGGACGACTGCTGTGCGACAGAGGGAGTACAGGCCCAGGGAACCAACACTCCACAAGTCACTCTCCAACATCATGTGAGCTTACCACCACTCCCAGGATACCATGGGCATGGTACTGGCCAAGTTTCAGGAGACCCAGAGGCTGCTGGAGGAACACTACCTGGGGATCAGGGAGGATTAGAAGTCCATCCACACCACCCTGGTCACCATTGCAGGGGTGCTGACAGACCTTCTCAATACCAGGAGGGACACAGTGGCACACCAACGCGCCCCTGACACTAGCCTGGATGATGAACAGCCCTCTACCTCCCCCGGCGCTAGTGGACAGGAGGCACCGCCACAGGAACAACATGCCACCAGCACCCCACCCCCTACAGATGGAGAACCACCCAGCAAACGGTCCCTGAGATCCAACAACAAGACAGAGAACCTTGCCAAGACCCCACCAGGAAATAAGACCCCTCTGAATGTCACCCTTCTGTCCCACTTTGACACCCTGTCCACCTTAAACTGCATTGCTCCACTTCCTATGCCGCATTGGACAATGCACCTGTGAGACAAATAGACTGGACTCTGCCATGGACATTCCTCCACCATCACCCCAGCCCATTTTACAACCCCTCCACTTATTTGCACAAAAATAAACACACTTGAATCACAAAACAATCTGGAGTCAGTCTGTGCTCTCACAAATGTGTAATTGCAAAATCTCTGGAATATAGCAATGTCAATGTACTTGATCACATACACAGCTGTATGCCAGCAATAAACATAGCAGAGGGCACAAAGTGGGACCAAGATCTGTGAAATGGAAAGGCAAAGTAACAAGTCAGGGTCCATACACTAAGTGAAAATGACAGACTTATGCTAGCTCCAACAATAGTATGAGATGTGGGAAGCAGTTACATCTTCTTACCTGTGTCTCACTGAAAATATTGCATGATGATGTTGTTTCGGTTGTTCTTCTTCTGTCTCCTCTTCTTCACTGTCCACAGGCTCCACAGCTGCCACAAGACCACCATCTGGCCCACCCTCCTGCAGCAAAGGCACTTGGCATCGCAAAGCCAGGTTGTGCAGCATACAGCAGGCCACGATTATCTGGCACACCTTCTTCGGTGAGTAGTATAGGGAGCCACCTGTCATATGGAGGCACCTGAACCTCGCCTTCAGGAGGCCGAAGGTGTGTTCAATCACCCTCCTAGTTCGCCCATGGGCCTCATTGCAGCATTCCTCTGCCCTTGTCCTGGGATTCCTCACTGGGGTCAGTAGCCATGACAGGTTGGGGTAACCAGAGTCACCTGCAAATGTCGAGGGACAACTGTTAGACAAACACTAACCCTTAGGGACAACCCCATACCCAGACACCTATGTCAACTGTGAAATGTTGGTAATTCGCAATGTGCCAGTATCTGTCTGTATTCCCGGCCTAGATAGGTGTGATGCAGTTTTTATCCATCCCATTTGGCCCCCTGAAATGGCGGCTGCCTGACCTGTAAGGTGGGACAAGGGGAAATGAGGTAACTGCGCTGGCGTTGTACACTGTCGCGATGGGCAGTCGAAGACTGCGGCGCAATTCAGCCTTGGTTAACATTGGGCCCTATGGGTCCCAGGAGCCAATGACGGTGAACGCCGACGGTGAGGGTACGCACCGCCGCAGGCGTGACCACCATTTTCTATCTGTTCACTCACTTGATACCTGACCTTCAAGAGGAGAGTACCTACACTGCAAGTGCTGCTGTGACCTGTGTCTGGAAGCGACGATGGCTACAGTGTCTGGGGAAAGGGCCCCTGCCTTCACTTCAGAGGAGTTGGAAAAACTAGTGTATGGGGTCTTCCCCCAGTACACGCAACTGTACGGTCCTCCAGACAAACAGGTGAGTACACTGTGAGCATGCTGCGTGGGCAATGCCTGATTTGAGTGGTGTTGATGGAAGATACATGGGGGGGGGGCTGAGGCCTGCATGTGCGGATGGTGAGTGTATGTGCGTCAGGGCATGGGTGGGAACTCGTGGGCAATGAGTATGACGGTCCGGACGGGTATGTCATTTCCTCTCCTCTCCTCCTGTACCTTTCCTCTAGGTCAGCGCCCACCAGAAGAAGGGTATTTGGCGTGCCTTCGCCAAGGACGTCCGGACCCTGAGGGTCTACCACAGACGGAGCACCCACTGCCGTAAAAGATGGGAGGACCTGCTCCGCTGGAGCAAGAAGATGGCAGAGGCCCAGCTGGGGATGGCCTCCCAACGTGGAAGGGGTGCCCGTCGCACCATGATCCCCCTGAAGAACCAGGTCCTGGTGGTGGCCTATCAGGAGTTGGATGGGTGCTTGAGGGCATCACAGCAGCCACAAGGGGGTGAGCACACTCTCATTCAGCTGACTCTGCGCGCATTACGAGGTGTCTGGGTCCCTTGTAAGGCAGGCTCTGTGGCACCCCAACCCCACTAGTGGTAAGAGCCATCTACACCTAGTCAGGCTCCTGTGACTTCCAGGTGTGCAGCAATAGGGCTTAGGTCTCGTACCCCATGGGCATGTGAATTTGCTTGTAACTGTTAGTGCATGGCGTAGTGCAGAGGGCTGCTCCTTGTGTGTTGTGTCCGATAACGGTACTGGTGTTGCATGCACTGAGCATGTTTTTCTTCTGTCCTCACCCCCTTTTTGTTTTGTCTCCCAGTTCTTGTGTGCAATAGCATCATCTGGCGGAGGAGCAGTGGCACCGGAGCAGGAGGGAGCTGCAACACACTTGGCCCTGGAGGGTGAAGCTATGGAGTCTGAAGCCACCAGTGGGACGGAGGGTGAGGGGAGCTCCACGACGGGGACAGGAGCATACACCAGTGACAGCGACTCCTCCTCTGATGGGAGCTCCCTTGCGGTGGCGGGCACCTCTGTGCCCACCGCATCAACAGGTACAGCTCACAGCAGCCCTTCAGCGTGTGTCCCATGCCCGCTCACCCAGGAGGGTGGGCATCTCCTTCGCCCCAGGCACCTCAGGCCCTGCCCCAGTCAGCCTTGCTGCCCTCAGTGAGGAGGCTATTGACCTCCTGACATCCCTCACTGTTGGACAATCTACCATTTTGAATGCCATCCACGGTGTTGAGAGGCATTTGCAACAAACAAATGCATACCTGGAGGGCATTCATTCTGGGCAGGCAGCCCAATAGAGAGCATTTCAGGTTCTGGCCTCAGCACTGATGGCAGCCATTGTCCCTGTGTCCAGCCTCCCCCCTCCAACTTCCTCCACCCGACCCAATCCCCTGTACCTCAGCCTAAACCAAGCACACCATCAGACCAGCATGCACACTCATCAACACACAAGAGTGGACATGGCAAACATAAGCACCACACATCCCACAAGCACTCACACAAGCACCATACCCATGCAGACACAGCAACTTCCACTGCCTCCACTGTGTCCCCCTCCTCCACGTCCTCCTCCCCCCTCTCTGTCTCGTCTCCACTCACATCTGCATGCACTACATCCTCATCCACATCCTCCATCACCAGCACGCCCATCACCACACACCGCTCACATGCAATCACCACCCCCACTACCATGCACACATCCCCAGTGTCCTCTCCCAGTGTGTCTGTGAGCCCTCCTCCCAAAGTACACAAACACAGGCACACACCCACCCAACAGCCATCCACCTCACAACAGCCTCCGGCCCATGCACCTTCACCCAAATTCAGCAAATGTACACCTCCTAAAACCACTACCTCTTCCTCTACTCCCAAACCCCCTCCATCTTCCTGTCCCAGTGTGTCAAAAAAACTTTTCCTGATAAACTTTGACCTCTTCCCCTCACCTCCCCCCCATCCCTCCCCTAGGGCTAGGCTTTCCAGGTCCCAGCCCAGCACCTCAGCCACCAAATCACCAGGCACAGTGGTGCCAGCAACTGCGGGGTCATCGAGTGCGCCACCCATCAGGGCTGCCAGTGTGCCATGTATGCGAGGGCAAGGACAATCCGCCACCGGCCAAGGTGAAGAAGGTGCCCACATCCCGGAGGGAGAAGCCGCACCTACCAGCCACCAAGTGCTCCGCCAAAACAAAAGGGGACAGTGGCAAGACACCTGCGGCACAATCAAAGGTGGGGAAGGGGCAAAAGCAGAAGAGCAGGTCAGGACAGGGCACGGTGGCACTGACTGTGTCAGCCTTTCTGTCCACGACTACACCAACCTGTACGGTGGCGAACACCGCAACCTGCCCTGTCACAAGCACGGCCACCTGCACCGCCACCATCACCGCCACCTGCATAGCCACCTGCACCACCACCTGCACCTCCACCTGCATAGCCACCTGCACCGCCACTGGCATGTTTGCAGCCTAAGCAACAGTCCCCAGCATCTTCCCCAATGGGCAGCTGTCTGAGGCTACAGGAGACGTCCTGCTGTGTCTCTCAACAGGTGCTGACCCATGCACCACCACCAGCACTGCTGCCACAGACACCTCCTCAAGCACCGCCACCAGCCCCGCGACATGCTCGGACAGTGGCACCACCACTGACATGGCTACCATCCCCAGTGGTCAGTCATCTGAGGCTGGAGGAGACTTCCTGGACCCTACCCTGCTTCCATGAGGCATGACTTCCAGCACTGTTTGCACCTGCAGGTGGAAGGCGCAGCCGCAGCAGTGTGGGGTATGTCCCTGCCTCCATGGCGTATCATGCTACCTGTTCCTAGGCAATCTCCCAGGTGAGGGAATGGGACCGGCCACATTGCATGAGGAGCAATCTGGGCACCATGCCCTCTCCAGAACCAGTGGATAATCACATCCACTACCTCAGTCCTTGGCAGGATGAATCACTCTGGGCACCAGGCCCCCTCCAGAACCAGTGGAGACTGTTATCCACTTGAGAGACTGTGGCTTTGCACTCCCCAGGCTAAAGCAGTGGGCAAACCACCCACTGTAAAGACTTGATAGACTGTGGCTTTGCACTCCCCAGGATAAAGCAGTGGGCAAACCACCCACTGTAAATAATTGAGAGACTGTGGCTTTGCATCTCCCCAGGATAAGGCAGTGGGCAAACCACCCACTGTAAATAATTGAGAGACTGTGGCTTTGCATCTCCCTAGGAAACAGCAATGGGCATGGAGCCCCCTCGTGCAGCAGTGGCGTTGTGCGTTCATCCGACTGAGTTGGCCCCCCTTCCCTTCCCCCTGAGGTGCCTGTTTATTTTCAATCTGATGCCCCTGCAGTGTTCTCTCTGTTTCAAGTCAGGTGTCTTGTGTGGGCTTTGGCGATGCATTTTGGGACCACTGGTCCACAGACAATGATTGGTACACTATCCGGACTTGTGTAGTTGGTGTACATATTTGTATATACTGAATTTTGAACTTTCACTATCAGATTTTTCATGATTACAATTGTTACAATCATTTAATTTTGTCCTTGCGTTCTTCTAGGGGGTGGGGGTATATATGTAATGTTGCTGCATGTATTTGTGTGTATGTTATTGTGGGTGAGGGTGGGGGTGGGGGTATTGTGTGTTGTGTGTGTGTGTCACTCTCTTTTTCTTCCCCCCTCCCCTGTGTTGTAGATGCAGTACTCACCGTGGTCGTCGACGGCGTCTGTCCTGCTCCTGATAGAGCAGGAGGAAGACCAGCATGGGCAGTACGTGTAGTTCGGGCTCCATGGCGTCCTGGTTCCTCGTTGGGTGTCGAGAGGTGAATGGTTTCCCTTGTGTGTACTGTTTCCGCTGTGCTTTTGATAGCGTTTGTTCAGCCCCGGAAAAGGTGGCGGATAGGCCTGTTGTGATACGGTGGACGGTACTTTGTCCTCCGCCTATCTGTTGGCGGTTACCGCAGCAGTGTCTGTTTCTACTGCCATGGGGTTGTAATGAGGGCCTTAATCTTTAAAAAATCACATCTTCGGTTCCCTTTATTGTATTTGTGTCATTTTGGTGTCATTCTAAAGACAAAAATATAATCTATTTTAATAAATTGATGTTGGATTTTTATTCTCTTATGTGTTTTTCTTATTTATTGTTTTGTTGATATTAAATGATTCAGTCACAATTGCTTCAGGTGTACCTCACTTTAGTCATAAGTAAGACTATTAGCACTCTAGTGGCTGCAGTAGAACACAAGGGAATCAAATGACAGGTTGTCCATGTTGGAAGTACATTTTATAGTGAGAATGTCAGACTTCATTCTCATATGGCTGAAAAAGATTAATTGAAGTGTAAATCTACAGAAACTATGCTTTCATTTTAGCTTCTGGTGCAACTTCCATAACATCTAATTGAAAACATGAGAAAAAAGTTTTCTCTTAAACATGATTAGTGAAATCCCAGAAGAAGGCTTTTTCACAGGGTGAAAGCACGTTAGCAAAAAATTATTGATATTTTAACTAAAATCTGTTATCACCCTTTATACGTTCTCCTTTTTGTGACCCTCAAAACCTGTCATTCACTACAATGCAATTCATTTGGGTGCTATTAAGTGTATTGGTCCCAAGATGGTTACCTCATTTTCTGGTTGAAGTGCTTACAGCCAATCTAAACCCACCATGAGATCTGTGCTTAGGCTCCGTTCAGATAAATACATTTCTTTTTCCTTTTATCTTGGATTTAAACCAAATAACAAAAAGCATTCTTTACAGACCAAGAGCCACCTTCCTGCCAAGTTTGGGATTCAGGCTGCAGGCGTGTCTAAAATCTCTATAGGAATTTACATGGGAACCACATTTTTATTGAACCCTGCTTTTTCTTGGTCCCCACTTGATGGGTCACCCAAAATGTTCCATACACAACTTGACCCAACACCATTTTTGGAAATGTTCATGAAGATTTGTCAAACAGTGCCAAAGATATAGCTAAGTTAGAAGGCTTAACTATCACAACCTACTGATATATATGTATACATATATGTATATATACATATATATGTCTGTATTCACTGAAAAAACAAAGGTTACAGGGACTTTATATTTAGCTTCTGAATTTACTCATACAAAAATTCAGCAGTTAGAGTTATTTCAAGTAACTATATCTCACACCCTAAGGTAACTATAACTCGTGCTCTCGCCATGCACAGTTTTCTCATCAATAATTTTGTTGCAAATGTTGCAGTGATAATAGAGAAGATGCCATAGAAGATGTCATCAATGATATAATATGTGGAGTAACTCACTGTGCAAGGCGAAGGCGCAAGTCTCTCAGAGCACATGTGGCAACTGACTCCTGGACGACACCATTTTGAGCTATCCCAGAAGACGTGCAGGATGGTTTGGACAGGATGGAGAGGTGATTTGGCACATCAGGATAGGCAAGAGGCACAACACTGCTGGACACTCCCGCCCCCACTTAAAAGGTCTTGCACAGGGGAAGGATCTCTCTCTTGGAATTTGCTTTTTCTGAGGAACCAGTACCAAGGACTTTGACGTTGCTTGAACCCAGGACCAGTGAGGAGAGTCTGGGCTCTGCGCCAGGAGGTGAGAGGCCCAGAGGGAAAGCAAAGTGGAATCAGGCACAAGGAGCCTGCAAATCCAGCTCCCTGCCAAATTCATCATCCTCTTCAGGAGGCCTGACTAGTGTGCTTCTGGTGGCAATGGTTCACCACCAGGAGCAAAATGACCCAAAAATAGTCAAAATCGGCTCAACATGGGCCTGAAATATCATCCTTCGAAGTTTGGTGACCTTTGACCTTTATTCAGCTGGCAGGGAAGCATGTGGGGCTTGGCCAGCGACCTCCAACATGCCCCTGGGGTGGGCCAAGGCCCATGGGCTGCCCCTAACGAAAAGTGGAGCCAGGGAGTACCATCACACATCCCCGGTGAAACTTCTGGAATGCGGACTCCCTCAAAGGTATGGAGGAGGTGCCCCGGAACCCATCCTGGGGCCCTGCAAGGAAGCACAGTCAGAGAGGGCCATCATGCTCTCTGTGAAGATGAGACGTGGCTGATGGCAGGGCTGGCAGCCGAAGAAGAAACCAGGGAGCACAGCCTCCCCCCAACAGTAAGCTTTGTGTTCCCCGAAGTTGGGTGGGACATAAAAGTGATAAGCCCCCAAGGGCTCCAATGTATTTTTAACTTTTTGTTTTGCGGTGGTACAACTACACCATCTAGGGCTGGAGATCATGGGTGCAGCCCTTTGGTCTGAAAGGTAATAAGAACAGGATTGTTTAAATGGAGCCCTTTAGGGGCTACGGCTAAAACGGTGGCCTATTCATCTAAATGTGTTTTAAAATGTATGGCTGCAGGGTTGTGGCCAATGATATGACTTGTGTAGGGTCATATGAAAAAGCATCCTCTAGGGGCGAAATATGGTATTACTTCATGATTAAAAACCAAGTGATGTTCTTTAGGGACTGTGTCAACTGTACATCATTGTTATGTTGAACAATTCAGTGTTGACTATGAAGCACCTTGGCCCACACACTTTAGAGGTGTGGGTACACTGCATAGATCATAATGAGAGTAATCCTAGCAACGCCAACCACTCCAACCTGATTAGACATGTTCTTATTTGATTGACAAGCCTGACAGCCACCATGGCTCAAAGTAGATGCACTTTGTTGCCAGTATCAGTTGTTCTCACTCCCAAGTTACAGTCAAATATTGCATTAGACTATAAGGCAATGTTCTGCCATGCAGATTGTTGGTTTTTATCTCCCTTTGGGAGAGACAAGGATGATTACATAATGTAATCCAAAAGTAATTCCATCAATTTGTCTAAATTGTTGCATAATAATGAGTAGTGTGTGTGTAATAAACATACTTTTAATTTATCCAAAGACTGGACAATCATTAATTGAGTGTTATTCTTGTGAGCCTACATCACCTCCCTTGAGAAATCCTTAGACTGCCCTGCAACGCTGCATTATGACAGGTAAGTGCAAGTGGGGTGTTTGGTTCCCAGTGGCGGTTGAGTATGGACCCATTACTTGTGCACTTGTGCATGCCACACAACTAATGACCCAACCTCTAAATAAGTGTAAGACACTTCTGAAAACTTGTTTATTGCAGCAAAGGTGACAAAAATACACTTTTTCGGCAGTACTAGCTCCCTTTGTCAATTACCAGTTTATTTTTAACATTGACAACATAAATAGTCATATGCGATGCATTTTTCACTATCATGGACAAGCGATTACAGTTCTCTGATAAACAAATACTAACTGTTGGAAAATGGGTTATTGGTAGGGCAGGTAGGTACCTACACCTAGCAACAAGCCACTAACCTCCACATAGGTACAGTTAGGTCTCAGTAAATTAATCCCAGCTCTACCCTTGGTAGCTTGGCATCGAGCGTCAAGGCTTAACTTAGGAGACAAAGTGTAAAGCATTCAAATATCACAAAACAGTAATTAAATAAAACACAGAAAACAGTTTAAAAATCCAAAACCAATTTATAAAAATAGTTTATATTTTTATCTTTAAAATGACACAAAAACGATTAAAATCGGTTCAGGGGAACCGGAGATATGAATTTTTAAAGAATTATTACTTTTCTAGCGCTTAGAAACAAAAAGCGCCAATCGGGTCATCTGGTTGCACCTCGACCGGGGCAAAGTCAAACTTTCAGGCCGACCGCGATGGAGCCCTGCTCGGCTACAAGTCGCGGGAGGCCTCGGTTGAAAAGTTACCTTCTGACTTAGGGCCTCATTATGACCCTGGCGGGCGGCGGAGGCCGCCCGCCAGGATGCCGCCCTCCAAAATACCGCGCCGCGGTCAAAAGACCGCGGCGGGTATTACGAGTTTTCCCCTGGGCTGGCGGGCGGTTGCTGAAAAACCGCCCGCCAGCCCAGGGGAAAACGACCTTCCCACGAGGATGCCGGCTCGTAATCGAGCCGGCGGAGTGGGAAGGTGCAACGGGTGCAGTGGCACCCGTCGCGTATTTCAGTGTCTGCAAGGCAGACACTGAAATACTTTGCGGGGCCCTCTTACGGGTGCCCCTGCCGTGCCCATGCCATTGGCATGGGCACGGCAGGGGCCCCCAGGGGCCCCGCGACCCCCCCTACCGCCATCCTGTTCATGGCGGCTTTCCCGCCATGAACAGGATGGCGGTAGGGGGGGTCAGAATCCTCATGGCTGCGGAGCGCGCTCCGCAGCCATGGAGGATTCAAACGAGCAGCGGAAAGTCAGTGGGAGACCGCTGACTTTCCGCTTCTGACCGCGGCTGAACCGCCGCGGTCAGAATGCTCGTTGGAGCACCGCCAGCCTGTTGGCGGTGCTCCCGTGGTCGGTGGCCCTGGCGGCCACCGGCCGCCAGGGTCAGAATGACCTTCTTAGTCTCTTTTTTGAAGTTTTTCTTCACCGGGACGAACCTGCCAGTTGAATCCGACCTCCTGGAGCCCTTGTCCGGATACGCGAAGTCGGTTTCCTCGGTGGTGATTTTTACCTTCGGACTTAGTCGTTTTTTCGAGATGAAAATCCTTCGACCGGGGTAAACCTGGATCTTGATCCGACGTCCATGGAGG
Source organism: Pleurodeles waltl (assembly GCF_031143425.1). Classification (NCBI taxonomy): domain Eukaryota; kingdom Metazoa; phylum Chordata; class Amphibia; order Caudata; family Salamandridae; genus Pleurodeles; species Pleurodeles waltl. The sequence goes on along the minus strand of NC_090437.1, from coordinate 816,287,640 downwards.
CCTTCTCGGATACGATGGCTGGGAGGTCCCGGTCAACTTTTTACGTTCGGACTTAGTCTCTTTTTTGGATGTTTTTCTTTACCGGGACGAACCACGAAGTCAGGCCGGGTCGCGGTTGAGGCAAGCCGGCTAGAATTTCTGCGTCGGGTCGGTCACTTTATGGAGCTTTTTTTCAAAAATTCTCCAATCTTTTGCAAACTTCTGGGGCTTCACCCAGATGTTCTTTCAAGGTTCTTTTGGGGTCCACAGCTCACCCCAAGGGTCCAGAAGTTCTGTGATGGTCCTTGGGGGTGCGGACTTCAACTCCCAGAATGCACCTGGCGCAAACTCCTTTTTGCCCACTGGGCAGTGGTCAGCTGGTCGCTTCTTTCAGGAGTTGGTGCAGGGGACTCTGGTTAGCAATTTTTCACCTGTAGCAAACAGGGAGTCCCTCCTTGAACCAGTTGAAGCAGGCAAAGTCCTTCTTGTGGTGAAGCCCAAATGTGCAGCTGGTGCAGTCTTTCTGAGTGCAGGGTCCAGGTGCAGGCCAGGGGTCCAGCAGGGCAGTCCTTCTTCTTCTTTAGTTCCTTTCTTGTTGAATTCTGGAGGGGATCTGAGGTGTGGGTGCAGGTCTGCCAGTTTTATCCTTGCTCCTGGGTGAAAAGCAGGGGGGCCCTGGTTCTCCAATCAGGGACAGGGTCGTCCCCCTGTGATGACCACTTCCTGGGAAGTGTTTCAAAAATCCATCCCAGAAGGCAACAGTCTCTAAAAATCCAACATGGATGAATCTGATTTTTGGAGGTTACATCTGGCTGAGCCCACCCACTGGTGTGGCTAAAAATCATAAACACACCCCTCTCCTGCCCTCTCCTAATCTAATCAAGGGGGCACCTAGCTGTCTGGGGTTGCAGGATGTGGGGGTGTTGCTGGGTGCTGCAAATGTCCTTCTCTGCCTTTGAAGACCAGTTTGGCAGCCCTCCCCCTTCCTGCCTCACCATCTGCTGAGGGGAGATTCTCTCCCCCAAGCACATTCCTTTGTGTGAAGCCAGGCCACTTCACACCTCATTAAAGTAGCCTGGCAGAAGCTGCTGCAGGCTGGCCAATCAGAGCACAGCAGCAAAAACAATGCAGAGCTGAAATTGGCAACTTTTTAGGTAAAGTCTAAACTTTTTACCTGGACAAGTTATATTAAATCCAACAACTGGAAGTTGTAGGATTTATTACAACAATTAATTTGATACCAAATTCTTGGTATGCAACATTTAAGGAGACTTTAAAATTTAAAATAAAGTCTGCCCATTCTAGCCTATGAAGGCCATTTACTTCAATGAGGGAAAAACGAATTTGGCTGTTTTTACCTCACCAGGGCTTATAAATCTATTTTTATAAAGTCCCTGCTTATAGTTACATGGCACCCAGCCCTAGGGGCACATAGGGCACACCTTAGGGGTGACTTATATGTAAAAATAAGGTAGTTTAAGACTTTGGAAGTACCTTTAATTCCAAAGTCGAATTTGCATATAACTTTATTTTAAAAGCAGCCAGCAAGGCAGGCTTGCTTTTAAAATGACACTGGGCACCTCAGCAATGCACCTAGGTGTGCACCACCTATGCTGTGGTCCCTAAACCTACATGCCCTACCATATACTAGGGACTTATAGGTAGGTTAACTTAGCCAATTATAATTAGCCTAATTTGCATATCCATTTTACACAGAGCACAGGCCCTGGGACTGGTTAGCAGTACCCAGGGCACCATCAGAGTCAGGAAAACACCAGCATAAAGTGGAAAATGGGGGCAAAAAGTTATGGGGCCTCTGCAATCAGCCCCAGTTTCTCACACAACCCCCCCCCCCAGCCCACACGCCCAGGAGACTCAGCCCAACTCTGGGAGAGTCTTCCTGGCTTGTAAGGCGAGGAAGACAGTGAAGAAAACTGGCTGTCCCTTTGCAGAGCCTACTCTGCCTTATATCCTCCTATCAGGGTCACTCCCTCTGGGTAGTGAAGCCATCCCAACAGTAAAAGGACCCAACTCAAACTGAAACTTCCCTCTAGGGGGGTCTTCCTCCTCTCTCTCTGCCAACTTGGGTAGTGAGGTGCCCACCTCCCCTACTCCAAACTTTGCTAGGGCAACACCTAGCTTACCCAAAGAGGTCACCCAACACTTGAGCAACCCCACCATGACCAATAGGGTCAGGGGGCCTACTTTGCTATTGGCCTTGGGGTCTGCCTCCCAGGCCAAGTACAGTGCTGCCAGGAAGGCTAGCACCCAGCAGAGGCTACTGACAGCTGTCAGTACCCAGAACCACACCCTAAGCTCTCCACTGACAGGTGGCTGAGCTGCTTTAAGGGCAACTTTGGGGTCCTGGCACCCCTCTTGCTGTCTAGAGTGGGGGGCTACCACCTCCTGTGGCAGACACCCTCTTTCCACTCTCCCTTCTGTCAGTGCAGGGGCAACACCCTGCATCTGGACAGCTGCCTGACTACTCAGGACTTCCTTGGGGTCAGGTGAGGCCTCACCAGTGCCAACTCTGGGCTCCCCACCTACTGGGGCAGAAGGCCTTTGGCTCCCTGGAACTCTCTTTAAGAGTGGCCTACCCTTCCTTTTCTTCTTTCCTTTTCTTGGGGACCCCTGTCTCCTAACTGTAGGGACTGACTCCCCAGGACTTTGGGTTGGGGGGGCGCCTTGGGCGACCACCCCATCTGTGACCAGACTCACCTCTGGGAGGTCATTGCCCAGGATACAATCTAGGGGAAGGTCAGCACTGACTACCACCCTAATCCAGTCAAGGATACCCTCCCTCTCTAGGGGCACTATGGCTACAGGTTTGGAGGTGACCTCCCCTGTGGCTATCCTGACTTTCTTTGTCTTTCCTGGGACATACATGTCTGGGGTCACTAACCGGTCACTCACTATAGTGTGACTGGCACAGGTGTCCCTCAGGCCAGTGGTAGGGATCCCATTCACTTGAATGTGGTGGAGTGCCTACTCCCACCCTCAGGGATCACCAGCTTACCATCTGGTCCTGTCTCCCAGCACAATGCTAGGAGGACTTCATCATCTGAGGAATCCTCCTCTATGGCTACACTGGACAGCCCAGTGCTAACCACCTTCCTTGGACAGGCTGCATCTCCTCTGAAGTGACCTGTCTGCTGACAGTCAAAGCAAGCCCTACTGTCCAAGAGTTTTTTTTAACCCTGGGTCTACCTGTCTCTGCTTGTCAGAGTGGGAGTGGGATTTACTCTCCTCCTTCTTAGGGTTCTGGGGTACAGAGGGAGTCTCTGTGGTGGGCTTACCACCTCCCTCCTTAGGTTTTTGGGGACCTGTCCCCCCCTTCTTGGAGTCTCCCCCCTGGGACTTGACAACCACCCTGGTTCTCAACCACTCATCAGCTGCCTCCCCTAGCTCTCTAGGGTTGGTCTGCTTAGAGTCCACTAGATGCTGGCGTAACCTTTCTTGGATACAATTGGTCAAGATGTGCTCTCTCATGATCACATTGTATAACCCCTCATAAGTATTTACTTTGTTGCCAATAATCCAGCCCTCTAGTGCCTTTAGTGAAATGTCCACAAAGTCAACCCAAGACTGGGTACTGACCTTCTGGGTGTCCCTGAACTTCATTCTATATTGCTCTGGGGTCAGACCAAACTTCTTGGCTAAGCACCTCTTCATACTAGGGTATGAATCTGCCTCCTCCCCCCTTAAGGTCAGAAGCCTATCCCTCCCTGAGTTGGGGACCAACTCCCACAAAAGGGAACCCCAGTATTGAGGCCTAACCCTTCTCATTTGGAGTGCCCTCTCAAAGGCCCCTAGCCACTTATCTATGTCATCCCCCTCTACATAAGCAGGAACTACCCCCTTGGGTAATCTGGGGCAAACTCCCCCACCCATGGACACCTCAGCTTCTTTATCGCTGCTTCCATCTCTTTTTTCTTTGTATGCCCACTTTTTCTTTTCTAGGGCCAGCTTCTCTGCTTCCAAAGCTATGTATGCTAGCTGGGCCTCCAGCTCTCTTTCTCTGATGGATGGGTTCTCTCCTCCTGAAAGGACCCCCTTCCCACCACTAGCTTTGGGTTTGCCCCTAGTGACTGTATCTACTGAGGACCGTTCTTCCTCATCCTCACTTAGGCTCAGATGCCTTCCCTCCCCTGAGTGGTTAGAGCTTGCATCCTCCCTTCTTTCTCCCTCCTCTGGAGCTTCTTCTGACTCTACCTCTTGGGCCTCAGCCCATGCTGTCAGGGATGTGATCAGGATTTGCTTCCTGAGATCAGTGGTTGCAGGCAACCCTCTTTCAATACACAACCCCCTAAGCTGGACTACTGTCAGTGTGGGTAGGCTAGCCAGATCAAGCTCCATGGTTCCCTAGTTTTGTGTCAACAAAAACTTTTTGCAAAAATTGGAAACAAGAATTTAGAAAAATTACAAAAATTCAATAATTGAAATTAATCCAAATTAATAAAAAAAAAAAAAAAAAAAAAATTAAAAACAATTTTTGCACTAGGACAATTTAAAGGATTTTTAATTTGTTTTACCTAAAACTGTAACGTGATATTGAACACAAGTACAGGATCCCGTCGCTGCTTCCAATTATGTTGGAAAATGGGTTATTGGTAGGGCAGGTAGGTACCTACACCTAGCAACAAGCCACTAACCTCCACATAGGTACAGTTAGGTCTCAGTAAATTAATCCCAGTTCTACCCTTGGTAGCTTGGCATCGAGCGTCAAGGCTTAACTTAGGAGACAAAGTGTAAAGCATTCAAATATCACAAAACAGTAATTAAATAAAACACAGAAAACAGTTTAAAAATCCAAAACCAATTTATAAAAATAGTTTATATTTTTATCTTTAAAATGACACAAAAACGATTAAAATCGGTTAAGGGGAACCGGAGATATGAATTTTTAAAGAATTATTACTTTTCTAGCGCTTAGAAACAAAAAGCGCCAATCGGGTCATCTGGTTGCACCTCGACCGGGGCAAAGTCAAACTTTCAGGCCGACCGCGATGGAGCCCTGCTCGGCTGCAAGTCGCGGGAGGCCTCGGTTGAAAAGTTACCTTCTGACTTAGTCTCTTTTTTGAAGTTTTTCTTCACCGGGACGAACCTGCCAGTTGAATCCGACCTCCTGGAGCCCTTGTCCGGATACGCGAAGTCGGTTTCCTCGGTGGTGATCTTTACCTTCGGACTTAGTCGTTTTTTCGAGATGAAAATCCTTCGACCGGGGTAAACCTGGATCTTGATCCGACATCCATGGAGGCCTTCTCGGATACGATGGCTGGGAGGTCCCGGTCAACTTTTTACGTTCGGACTTAGTCTCTGTTTTGGATGTTTTTCTTTACCGGGACGAACCATAAAGTCAGGCCGGGTCGCGGTTGAGGCAAGCCGGCTAGAATTTCCGCGTCGGGTCGGTCACTTTATGGAGCTTTTTTTAAAAAATTCTCCAATCTTTTCCAAACTTCTGGGGCTTCACCCAGATGTTCTTTCAAGGTTCTTTTGGGGTCCACAGCTCACCCCAAGGGTACAGAAGTTCTGTGATGGTCCTTGGGGGTGCGGACTTCAACTCCCAGAATGCACCTGGCGCAAACTCCTTTTTGCCCACTGGGCAGTGGTCAGCTGGTCGCTTCTTTCAGGAGTTGGTGCAGGGCACTCTGGTTAGCAATTTTTCACCTGTAGCAAACAGGGAGTCCCTCCTTGAACCAGTTGAAGCCAGGCAAAGTCCTTCTTGTGGTGAAGCCCAAGTGTGCAGCTGGTGCAGTCTTTCTGAGTGCAGGGTCCAGGTGCAGGCCAGGGGTCCAGCAGGGCAGTCCTTCTTCTTCTTTAGTTCCTTTCTTGTTGAATTCTGGAGGGGATCTGAGGTGTGGGTGCAGGTCTGCCAGTTTTATCCTTGCTCCTGGGTGAAAAGCAGGGGGGCCCTGGTTCTCCAATCAGGGACAGGGTCGTCCCCCTGTGATGACCACTTCCTGGGAAGTGTGGCAAAAATCCATCCCAGAAGGCAACAGTCTCTAAAAATCCAACAGGGATGAATCTGATTTTTGGAGGTTACATCTGGCTGAGCCCACCCACTGGTGTGGCTAAAAATCATAAACACACCCCTCTCCTGCCCTCTCCTAATCTAATCAAGGGGGCACCTAGCTGTCTGGGGTTGCAGGATGTGGGGGTGTTGCTGGGTGCTGCAAATGTCCTTCTCTGCCTTTGAAGACCAGTTTGGCAGCCCTCCCCCTTCCTGCCTCACCATCTGCTGAGGGGAGATTCTCTCCCCCAAGCACATTCCTTTGTGTGAAGCCAGGCCACTTCACACCTCATTAAAGTAGCCTGGCAGAAGCTGCTGCAGGCTGGCCAATCAGAGCACAGCAGCAAAAACAATGCAGAGCTGAAATTGGCAACTTTTTAGGTAAAGTCTAAACTTTTTACCTGGACAAGTTATATTAAATCCAACAACTGGAAGTTGTAGGATTTATTACAACAATTAATTTGATACCAAATTCTTGGTATGCAACATTTAAGGAGACTTTAAAATTTAAAATAAAGTCTGCCCATTCTAGCCTATGAAGGCCATTTACTTCAATGAGGGAAAAACGAATTTGGCTGTTTTTACCTCACCAGGGCTTATAAATCTATTTTTATAAAGTCCCTGCTTATAGTTACATGGCACCCAGCCCTAGGGGCACATAGGGCACACCTTAGGGGTGACTTATATGTAAAAATAAGGTAGTTTAAGACTTTGGAAGTACCTTTAATTCCAAAGTCGAATTTGCATATAACTTTATTTTAAAAGCAGCCAGCAAGGCAGGCTTGCTTTTAAAATGACACTGGGCACCTCAGCAATGCACCTAGGTGTGCACCACCTATGCTGTGGTCCCTAAACCTACATGCCCTACCATATACTAGGGACTTATAGGTAGGTTAACTTAGCCAATTATAATTAGCCTAATTTGCATATCCATTTTACACAGAGCACAGGCCCTGGGACTGGTTAGCAGTACCCAGGGCACCATCAGAGTCAGGAAAACACCAGCATAAAGTGGAAAATGGGGGAAAAAAGTTATGGGGCCTCTGCAATCAGCCCCAGTTTCTCACACTAACTCCACTCATATGTCAGTGCATCCACAGAAAAACAATTTGAATAAAACATTAATAACTTCATTTTCAGAAAAATCAAATTCAACAAGTCGCATCATTTTGACAATAATCTATAGGGCACAAGGATATAATACTTCCTTGGTAGTTTTAATCCTCGTTTCCTACCACATAATGATGCTAATAAGTAAGAAAATTTCATCCTTCTACTTTCCACATCTATATAGGTTGTATCAAAGCACAATTACACCGAATTGGGCATTTCCCACAGGAATACTTTAAGAAAGGTGCTTCCCCCATGTGTACAATCAACAACAAAACCTGAAACCAGGTAATTTCTTTCGTAGTTCCCAAGATACAATAGCTCTTCTGTCTTACTCATTCTGCCATCCCAATGAAGCGCAATCTGTGGAAAAATCAAGATAAAGACTATATATTAACTTGACTTATGGTCACAAATTCCTTTCAATCACGTCACTCTACATAAATTTGTCAGTACTACTCAAATATACACCAACATCTTCTCTTTTCAGTTCAACCACCTTTTTTTTTGCCTTTGAAACCAATGATGTATTTTGATTCCATGATTCTGAGTTGTTTTTCTCTGTTTCCTCCTCGCAAATCTTTTGGTACCCCATTAATCACATGGAATTTTAACTCATGCTCGTTACCTTTGAGGTCTATATGAAAGTATCTTGTTAAAGGATATGTAGCGACCAAATTCCTTATTGCTCGCAAATGCTGCAGTATCCTTTAATGCATGGGCAAGGTGGTACTGCCTACATGAAATTAGGGGCAGAGTCATCTCAATATAGACGCTACAAATTCACTTTTGTAAGTGTATTGGCCTCTGATCTTGTGTATTACCCTACTGAATGCCTGAATTTCTGTGATGTTCTCCCCATTTCTGCACGCTTTTATCTCAAACATTTATGAAATCCTGCTTGAGGTGTTAACCAGGAGCTTCTCTCCTCCATAACATCACTTCTGACTATGGCATCCCTCATTGATTCAGTTTTCCTGTTGGTAAATAGCGGACTCCTCAGGAGATCCTCCCAAATTTCTGATTCACTTCTCAGGAGATATCAATGCTTTCTTAATGCATTTCCTGCCAAAGTATGCTCTGCATTAAGTGTAGTAATAAACCTAATTTTTCACTAAACTTTCTTTTTGAAAGCCTTCGGATTGGCTGCATATTATTTTCGCTCTTAGAAGCTCTCCATAAGGGTTACTTTCCTTCAATAGCACTGGATGGAAGCCAAGGGCATTTGGGATGCTGTTACTTGCTGTGCATTTCCTAAACACCTCTGATGTTATGTGGCTGCCCTTAGTCGCTAGTTTCACATCTAAGAATTCTGCTGTAGACTTATTTATATGACTAGGGAATTTTAAGTTCAGATCATTTTCATTCACTTCCATCACAAATCTCTGGGCCGAGTCAAGATCTCCTATCTACATAACAAAGCTATCATCTATAAATCATACCCAGATAATCATGTTCTCACTCCATTTTTCCAGGGGGTGGGGTTGCTGATCACCTGTTGTTCCCACCACTCCATATGCAGGTCTGCTTAACTTGGGGCATAACAGGTACCCATTGAAGTCCTCTCTTTTGCTGCAAAAATGTTACCATTGAAGAAGAAAATGTTACCATTGAAGAAGAAAATGTTGTACTCCTCTATCATAGATGAAAGCAACTTTGTGTGCTTATAGAATCGAATAGGTCCTTTTCTCAAGGAATATTCTAGAGCTCTTAAACCATCCTTGAGATTTATGCAAGTTTATAGTGCAATACCATCCAAAGTCATAAACAAATGTACTTCCTCCCAACTTATATCAAACATTCTCTGAAGAAAATAAGTAGTGTCTTTAAGATGTGAAACTAAGTTCTCTACAAAAGGCCATAGGAAATACTGACCATAATTGGACTAATTCTCAAACAGGCTTTCTTGTGCCAAAATTATTGGTCTACCTGGTGGTTTATCTCTATCTTTGTGTATTTTAGCAATCATTAAAAACACTGGGAGCTTAGGATGGTCATTCCTCAAAAACTATTCTTCATTACTTAGTAACCCTTGTGCTCCTAACAATTTTGTAAAGCTTTTAAGTGTTTTATTGAAATGAGCCATTTCTGTTTTCTTATAACAACTAGGGTCCTTAAATTTTTCATATGCCTCTCTCATATATGCTGCTCCTGACCATAAAACAACATGTCCTCCCTTGGCAGCATTGAATACCACAATCTCTTTGTTCTGGACCACTTTTTGATGATATTATGATGTTTTTTTTTTTTTATTTCTGTTGCAATGAGACTTTTTTTGTCACAACCTTTTGCTGTATAATTTTCACTTCCCTGGTAACACTGTCCACTAATGTATCTATACCATCATTTACGTTCTGGGCCACTCTTTTGGATTTCAGTCTAAATATAGAGCCTCCTTCCTCTCCCAACCACACCCCTTGATTTTCCAGTGTCACCACTACTTCACTTTCTGTAATCTCCCCTCCTTGTTCCAATCTTAATAATTATTTCATTAATATCACATCATCTAGTTGAAGATTACTCATTAGTTGCTCTAATAAGGGGGCAAGGTAGCTTGAATATTTAGTCAATCTCAACTTATGCAACTTATGCAGTTTTAACCTTCTTGAGAACATGTATAAATGAATCCTAGTCTGTACATAGCCACAATGACTTTTCTCACAAAAGGATAGTCCTAAAGATAAGTTCAATATGTCTTCTTCTGGCAATTCCATGTCCGTCTAAATAATTACATTATTGGGGTCACTCAGTAACTTCTGTTGTTCCTGGTATCATCGCATTTCCATTCTGTCCTGGCCTTTTTGCCCTTGCCTCCTATTCTTTGTTGCCTCCTTCTTTTCCTTTCATCTTGCATTTCCTCTCCGTAGTGTGTGATTTGATCATCTGTCCCTTCTTAAAAAAATCAAACTCATCCAAGAGTGTGGTTGGATTTTCTAGCCTTCCAGCATCTTCATAATCTGTGTCAGAACTGATGTTACTGCTTCTATCATTCTGCACTGTTTCTTGTCTCACACGGTTCTGCTAACTTAATTTTTGTCTCCTGATGTTGTCAAAATGGCGTGCAAACATGCAGGTCCTTCCACTTTTATAGTCCCTCTGTTGTCTACTAAATTTGTGTACCTTTTTCTTGATTAAGGGTTCTTCCTCTGCATTGAGTCTCTCCAACATAATTTTCTTCAAAGAGAAGATAATTTCTTTATCAGTATAATTTTCAATTTGTTCTTCTAATTTTTGAATACATTTTAATAGACTACCCCTATCTATTTAGGCATACTTTATCAGAATCTTCGTCATGCCTGCTGAGCTCATAGCATTATGCTCAGCTCAGTCTTTTAAAAGCTCCTGGTGCGGGTCCTCATAACTTGGAGTATTTAATATTCTCAGACCTCATGGTGCTCTCTCCATGCCCAAGTATTTAGAAAAGGACTCTATTTCCCATCATTCACTCAACTCTGCCTTCTTTATTTTTTCCAGAGATCTAAATTGCTCCTTAGGTATGTCTCTAGTGCCAGCGCTGGTTCTCGGCGGTCCTCCTTCCTCATTGCTGCTTGCACTTCCCCTAACGTTGCAGAATATCGGCGCTACCTTGTGTTGCCTCATAGCACACACCTCTGCTGCTTCTCCCATATGAATTCATTTGCTTGCCCCTCGTAGCTGCACAGGCTTCTCTGCACTATTACCATGCCGGGCTCCGAAATCCCTTCACTTCACTTCCCAACACGAGGGCTCACATTGCGATCTGCATCCGCCACTTAGTCGGAGTCCTCCGGTCCTGACTGCAGTCATCTGACGCAAGGTGCCCTCTTACACTCTGTGGTATATCGGGGGCTAGCCAGCCACAGAATTCCTCTTAATGCCACTCCAAAATGGCAAGCGCCGGCCAGTGCCAATCCGCCTGTGGTGTCTTCTCTCCACATCTCGCTGCATGACACGTGTAATATAAACAAAGACTCCTGCCTGATTCAAAAGGCAGCAGGCACTCGGGACACTTTTCAAAACTTGTTAACTACATATATATATATATTGCCTAGTGACTGTTGCCACTAGGTAGGTATAGTTAGGACCATGTTTCCATGAGTGGTGATGAGTGAAAAGCGTTTTTTGACTTGCCTTTATCTTTGCCACCATTTGACAAATCTTCACAAAATTTTCTAAAAAAAAGTGTTGCAGTGACTCTTGTCGCACACAGAAAGTTTGGGGGTGATCTGTCAAGTGGGGGCCTAGAAAAAGGGGTGGTGAATAAAGTTGTGTTTCCCATGTTAATTCCCATTGGACCATTGGGCAAGCCTACAGCCTGAACCACTGGATGGAATTACACCAAATTTGACAGAAAGCTAGCTGTTGATACGCAGATTGAGCTTTTGCTTTTTGGAAATATTTCACAAAAATTCATGAATTTTCACAAATGTGCATGCAAAAAGGAGCGCTGTGATTGGCTGATGACAACCTGACTAGAAAGTTGTGGCTGCCATTTTATTTAATGGGACCCAGTCCCCAGGAGTAAAAATCCAAATTGAAAGTGGCAGAAGGGGTCAGGGTGAAGGTACTCTGACCCCAGGGATGTGATATGGGTGCGTTTTAGTGGCAAATTATAGGTTTTAAATCATTTTGCATCACCATGTGCAATATTCATAAAATTCAAAATTTTTTGCAAATTGTTTGCAAAATTTCTGCAAATCTGAAAAAAATGGAAAGAAAAACCAAAGATTCAATCATACACTAAATAATTCACTCATACATGCACTCAAAGACTCATGCACCCACTCAGACCCACTCATAGACTCACACACCCACTTTGAGACCCAGTCAGACACTCACACACCCATTCACAGATGTACTGAGAAAGACATGCCCTGTGGCCAACCTGCACTACACTCGGCCAAGGACTTGGCTGTAGTGCCTGGCAGCAGGCCAGGCCTTGGGACCAACCCCGGCAGGGGTTGGAATAATGTTTACTAATTAAAATTACTTTCCCTTAAAATACCACAGAAATTCACTGAATAAAACAAAGGTTACAGGGACATTATAGTTAAGTTCTGAAGATACTCATACAAAACATAAAAATTCAGCAGTTATAGTTAGTTCCTTCAGGATTATAGTTGGTTCCTTCAAGTAACTATAACTCTCACCCTAAGAATACTTTAACTTGCACTTGCGCCATGCACAGTTTTCTTATAAATAACTTTATTGCAAATGTTGCAGTGAGAATTTCAAAGATGCCATACAAGATCTCATCAATTGTATAATATGTGGAGTAATTAGCTGGGCATGGCGAAGGTGCGAGTTATAGTCACCCTAAGGTGTGAGTTACAGTTACCACATAAATTCAGCAGTTAAAGTAACTTGAGCTAACTAAAACCTGCGTGCCCTTAATGCATGCATTGTCAGTGATCTCACTGATGACATCATCTACTGAATCACTCACACACCCATTCAAACAGCATAGAAACTGTCATAGAACGACACACATACAATTACTCACATACTCATTCACAGACCCACAAAATAACTGACACACACAAACTCACACACTTACACATCCACTGACTCATCCAATTTCTCACCTACACAGTACTATGTCAGTCGTTCACACAGACATACATTTACGCACAACACAAGTCAGAGACGCTTTGGGTCACTTACACAGCCACTACACAGCCACTACTATAACCATGCAGCCACTCACCTCTCTTCTCACACACCCACACACCTATCACTCTCCCATACTACCCCTCACACATCCACACACTACAACCTTACCTTACTAACGTACTACTCACACACCCATCCATCCACACTCACCAACTGACACAGTCATAAACCACTTGTACAGTCAATCTCTCATTCATAGTCACTGTGATAGATACTAACTCACACATCCAGCTACTTTCACACCCACACACTTACCCATGCAGGAACTAACTCACCGATGCCCTGATTCATACTTTTTTTGTGCTGCATTACCGGCATTTATTGATGCCAAATTGGTGCAAACTTATAAAGTACAATTGTATTTTGTGATTTTGTGCCATTTTTGCGTCACAAAATGACGGTATTGCGGCACAATAAAAGTATAAATCAGGGCCCGTCACTCACTGATACAGCTTTTCAAACATCCACTCACTGCCTGATCCAATTACTAACAAAGCCACTCACTTATGGATACTGCCTCTCATACAACCACTCACTCACCCATACACTCACTAACTCAGCCTGTCACTAAAACACACACTCACTCACCCATACAACCACTCAAACACTGACTTAGTCAACCAATCCAGATATTCACAGAGCCACTTTATCAGCCATATACCTACATTCACATCCACTTACTCTCCCACAAAATCACTGACATATACACACACCTATACATTAAGGCACAGACCTACTCATCCATGCACTCACTGACTCACCCACTCAAGCTGAATAAAGAATCAATATAGAGATGCAGACACGTTGGGTGCGACTCTTTCTTACAGCTTAAAAAAGAGCGGAAAGATTTATTTTGCATTATAAACGGGGGCCACAACCATTTTGTCAGCACCAGCCTTGTTTGGTGGATGCAGCCAGAATAAAGTGGAACTGTTATCATTGATTGATATATATGTGTGATTGTATGGGTGAGTCATTGGGCCAATGAGGAACTGAATGAATGAGTGACTGGGTATGTATTGTTCTATGTGGGTGAGTGACTGGGTGTGTGAGTGCCTCTATGGATGAGTGAGTGGGTGTTTAAGTGCATGTATGTGTGAGTGAATGACTGTGTGAGTGGCTCTATAGGTGAGTGAATGGGTACACAAGTGATTTTATGGGTGAGTGACTGGGTGCAGAAAGGTCTGAGTGGGTGAGTGAATGGGTGCATTAGTGCATCTAAGGGTAAGTGGCTGGGTTCATAAGTATAAGCATGGATTATCTAATAATAAAGTAATATTTAACTACGTACCTTCATTACTGATACAAAATTGTCCTTTAACCTGTATTTAAAAAGAAAGCACACAAATAATAGATATTGACATACATATTATATATATTATAACTTTATAATGTGTAATAGAAAATATATTGTTATTAAGAAAATACAAGTAGCTTTTGTTTTTTTAATGTCAATTACACATGCTTTATAGACATGTTATGTTCGCTTGTCCACTATTCTCAGCTGCAATAGTTTTTCATTATTAAAGAAGTGTGTATAGCTGCTCATCACTGAACAGTGGGGGGACAAACATTCATATGGACTTGCAAAAAAAAACCATAACCACATAGTACATTATTTAACATTAACAATACTATGCATGGGACGTTTAACTTATCAATATTTTACTTCAAATAACTATTATTTGCACTCATTACAATTTTTCAATAAAATGTACTTATCCTATAATTACTGCAGTAAAGAAAACTACAGATCCTACAGACATGTTGCTAATATATATAACTGGTACAAAACCATTTTTCTCATAGAAGCAGTGTATATGTATCCAGAGTTAATTTTCCATTGCTTTTGTTGGTATCACCCTTGATAGGTCGCATAATATCTGTAAGGAAATGCCTCCTTGGCATGGTTACCCCCTGACTTTTTGCCTTTGCTGATGCCAAGTTATGAGCTGAAAGTGTGCTGAGGCTTGCTAACCAGGCCCCAGCACCAGTGTTCTTTCCCTAAACCTGTACCCTTGTTTCCACAATTGGCACACCCTGGCATCCAAGTCCCTTGTAACTGGTACCCCGGGTACCAAGGGCCCTGATGCCAGGGAAGGTCTCTAAGGGCTGCAGCATGTCTTATGCCACCCTGGGGACCCCTCACTCAGCACAGACACACTGCTTGCCAGCTTGTGTGTGCTGCTGGGGAGAAATGACTAAGTTGACATGGCACTCCCCTCAGGATGCCATGCCAACCTCACACTGCCTATGGCATAGATAAGTCACCCCTCTAGCAGGCCTTACAGTCCTAAGGCAGGGTGCACTATACCATAGGTGAGGGCATAGGTGCATGAGCACTATGCCCCTACAGTGTCTAAGCAAAACCTTAGACATTGTAAGTGCAGGGTAGCCATAAGAGTATATGATCTGGGAGTCTGTCATACACAAACTACACAGCACCATAATGGCTACACTGAAAACTGGGAAGTTTGGTATCAAACTTCTCAGCACAATAAATGCACACTGATACCAGTATACATTTTATTGTGAAATACACCCCAGAGGGCATCTTAGAGATGCCCCCTGAAAACATACCCGACTTCCAGTGTGGGCTGACTAGTTTTACCAGCCTGCCACACACCAGACATGTTTCTGGCCACATGGGGAGAGTGCCTTTGTCACTCTGTGGCTAGTAACAAAGCCTCTACTGGGTGGAGGTGCTTCTCACCTCCCCCTGCAGGAACTGTAACACCTGGCGGTGAGCCTCAGAGACTCACCCCCTTTGTTACAGCACCCCAGGGCACTCCAGCTAGTGGAGATGCCCGCCCCCTCTGGCCACAGCCCCACTTTTGGCAGCAAGGCCGGAGGAGATAATGAGAAAAACAAGGAGGAGTCACTGGCCAGTCAGGACAACCCTAAGGTGTCCTGAGCTGAGGTGACTCTGACTTTTAGAAATCCTCCATCTTGCAAATTGAAGATTTCCCCAATAGGATTAGGGATGTGCCCCCCTCCCATCAAGGAGGAGGCACAAAGAGGGTGTAGCCACCCTCAGGGCTAGTAGCCATTGGCTACTAACCCCCCAGACCTAAACACACCCCTAAATTGAGTATTTAGGGGCTCCCAGAACCTAGCAAGATAGATTCCTGCAACCTGAAGATGAAGAAGGACTGCTGACCTGAAGCCCTGCAGAGAAGACGGAGACACCAACTGCTTTGGCCCCAGCCCTACCGGCCTGTCTCCCCACTTCAAGAAAAACTGCACCAGCGACGCGTCCCACAGGGTCGAGCGACTTCTGAAGCCTCAGAGGACTACCCTGCATCTAAAAGGACCAAGAACTCCTGAGGACAGCGGCTCTGCTCCAAAGAAGAAACAACTTTGCAACAAAGAAACAAGTTTAAAAGGACTCCACGTTTCCCGCCGGAAGCGTGAGACTTTGCACTCTGCACCTGACGCCCCCGGCTCAACCTGCGGAGAAACAACACTACAGGGAGGACTCCCCAGCTACTGCGAACCTGTGAGTAGCCAGAGTTGACCCCCCTAAGCCCCCCCAGCGACGCCTGCAGAGGGAATCCAGAGGCTCCCCCTGACCGCGACTGCCTGCTTCTAAGAACCCAACGGCTGGTAAAGACACTGCACCCGCAGCCCCCAGGACCTGAATTATCCCACCTCCAGTGCAGAAGCTACCCCCAGGTGGCCCTCTCCCTTGCCCAGGTGGTGGCTACCCCGAGGAGTCCCCCCTTGCCTGCTTGCTTCGCTGAAGAGACCCTTGGGTCTCCCATTGAAACCTATTGCAAACCAAACGCCTGTTTGCACTCTGCACCCAGCCGCCCCGTGCTGCTGAGGGTGTACTTTTTGTGCTGACTTGTGCCCCCCCCCGGTGCCCTACAAAACCCCCCTGGTCTGCCCTCCAAAGACGCGGGTACCTACCTGCTGGCAGACTGGAACCGGGGCACCCCCTTCTCCATTGAAGCCTACGTAGTTTGGGCACCACTTTGACCTCTGCACCTGACCGGCCCTGAGCTGCTGGTGTGGTAACTTTGGGGTTGCCCTGGACCCCCAACGGCGGGCTACCTTGGACCCAACTTTGAACCCTGTAGCTGGTTTACTTACCTGCAAAACTAACCAATACTTACCTCCCCAGGAACTGTTGAAATTTGCACTGTCTAGTTTTAAAATAGCTTATTGCCATTATTTCCAAAACTGTACATGCTATGTTGCTGATTCTAAGTTCCTAGTGAAGTACCTTTCATTTAAAGTATTGATTGTAAATCTTGAACCTGTGGTTCTTAAAATAAACTAAGAAAATATATTTTTCTATACAAAAACCTATTGGCCTGGAATTGTCTTTGAGTGTGTTGTCCTCATTTATTGCCTGTGTGTGTACAACAAGTGCTAAACACTACCCTCTGATAAGCCTACTGCTCGACCACACTACCACAAAATAGAGCATTAGAATTATCTATTTTTGCCACTATCTTACCTCTAAGGGGAACCCTTGGACTCTGTGCATGCTATTTCTTTCTTTGAAATAGTACATACAGAGCCAACTTCCTACAATATCTTAACCAGTGGAAGAGAAGGGTGTGTACACATTTTTTTCTGAAAACTATTACAACACATTTTAAGCACAGAACACTTTTCAGATGTTTTTGAAGACATCACCCTTGTTAGGCCAAATGATGTCTGAAGTAGTAATGATTCACATACAAATAAGACTATGGGGGTCATTATAACATTGGCGGTGAATGCCGCTTACCACCGTGCAGAAGACTGCCAACACACCGCCACGGAATTCCGCCACGATTATTATGACCCAAACCCGGAATCCGCCAAAATCTAGACACCCACACAAGTCCGCCACACCAAAGGTCAGTGATAAACTGGCGATAACAAAACCGACACCGTCACGCCAACAGGAATACGCCCACACTATCACGACACACAAATCCACGCGGCGGTCTTTCATCCGCGGTATTCCATTGGCGGTACACACCGCCGCGCTCAAAATACACACACTCTTACAAAACACCACAACATTGGACAAATCGAAATACACACACCTGATACACATACACACACCACTCCACACTCAATACAATATAAAGCACACACCCACGTCACCCACAAACCCCTACGACCACATTTGTGACTGAAGGCCAGAGAGAGACACCACCATCTACAAACTAGCATCCACAGGCACTCAATACCATCACTCACATAACATCCACGCACCTCACACAACACACCTCTAAATATCACCCCACACATCACAACACACACCACCCCACACATCACCCACACCACCCCATGGCACCGCAAAGACACCCCAGGTTCTCTGAGGAGGAGCTCAGGGTCATGGTAGAGGAAATCATCCGGGTAGAGCCACAGCTAATCGGATGACAGGTGCAGCACACCTCCATAGCTAGAAAGATGGAACTATGGCGAAGAATCGTGGCCAGGGTCAACACAGTGGGACAGCACCCAAGAACACTGGATGACATCAGGAAGAGGTTGAACGACCTATGGGGGAAGAGTGCATTCTGTGGTCTGAAGACACCACATCGCGGTTCAGAGGACTGGCGGCGGACCCCCACCTCCTCCCCCACAACTAACAACATGGGAGGAGCAAGTCTTGGCTATATTGCATCCTGAGGGGCTTGCAGGAGTAGCTGGAGGAATGGACTCTGGTAAGTCAAATCTTTACTACTTCATCCCCCACCCAACTTGCATGCCATCACATACCCACACCCTCGCCCTCACTCCATCACTCCAACTCCTCACACATGTCCCAATATCACAAACCACGCATCCCAAACCCAAGCCCTGCATGCAACACCAAAGCATGGACACCCATCACCAAAGCATGGCCACTGCACATACCCATACACCCCCTAAACCATCATCACACAAGGTCCTACACAGGAATGCAAGCACTGGTCACCCACCCATTGCACACCATGGCGCACACAGATGCAATAATCATGCTTTTACACCCCTGCAGGACCCCTACCCAACGTCACCGGACAGGAGGGTCCAGATATCTCCACTCCACCCACAGAAGAGGCCCACAGTGATGACAGCAGCTCTGTCCAAGTGGATCTAGATGACCAGCCCGGCCCATCTGGGACCTCAGGACAGTCGGTTCCCCTCACAGTGGCACAAGCCACCACAGAGCTTCCCCCCTCTGGAAACACCAGCACAGCACCTACCCAGCGGGCCCATACCTCTGTCCCCAGGACACGTGAAGCAGCAGTGTGTCCACCACTCCAGGGAACCCAGGCTAACCCACCACCCCAACAACAACAGGGACCTGGGGACAGTGGCAGTGGGCACACGGTTCAGGGGACAGAGGCCCAGGAACACAGGGGAACTGGGAGGGCTGCTGAGCGACAGGGGAGGACAGGCCCAGGGAACCACTCTCCACGAGGCCCTCTCCAACATCATGGGGGCCTACCACCATTCACAGGAGATGATGGCAACGGTACTGGCCAAGTTTCAGTAGACCCAGCGGCTGCAGGAGGAACAGTATTTGGGCTTCAGGGAGGAACTCAAATCCATCAATTCCACCCTGGGCACCATTGTAGGGGTGCTGGAGGAACTCGTGAACACCAGGAGGGACACTGTGGCACAACAAGGGGCCTCTGACACTAGCCTGGACAATGAACTGCCCACCACCTCTGCCGGGGCTAGTGGACAGGAGGCAACGCCATAGGACCGCCACACCAGCACCCCACCCCCTGCAGAGGGAGAACCAACCCGCAAACAGTCCCTGAGATCCAGGACAAAGACAGAGAACGATGCCAAGACCCCCGCCAAGAAATGAGACCACCAATTGTCATCCTTTTGTCCCACCTTGTCACCCTGTCCATCCTTAAAGTGCCCCAGCTCCACTTCCTATGCCCCTTTGGACAATGCACCTGTGAGACTAATAGACTGGACTCTGCCATGGAAATTCCTCCACCATCACCCCTCACCATTTTACAACCCCCTCCAATATTGAGCACTTAAATAAACACCATTAAAGCACAAAACAATCAGGAGTCTGTCTGTGATTTCGAAATAGTGTATTTGCAATTACAGTGGCAAAATGCTCTTTCAAATGTAATGTCAACATATCTCTGTCACACAACTCTAGTCCATGACGAAACAAAGCAGATGTCACACAGTGGGACCCACATCTGTGAAATCGTAAGGGATAGTGACAACTCAGTGACCATTCACTGGGTGAAAATGACAGACAGTGAAGAGGTAGTAGATTAAAATCAGATGTAGCAGGCAGTGTTGTCTTCTTACCTGTGTCTCACTGGAAGTATCGTAGGATCACCGTGTTCCTGTTGTTGACGTCCTCTTCTTCTGCTTCCTTGTCTTCACTGTCTACAGGGTCCACAGCTGCCACAAGACCTCCATCTGGACCATCCTCCTGCACAAAAGGCACCTGTCGTCGCAAAGCCAATTTGTGAAGCATACAGCAGGCCACGATGATCTGGCATACCTTCTTTGGTGAGTAGAATAGGGAACCACCTATCATGTGGAGGCACTGGAACCAGGCCTTCAGGAGGCGGAAGGTTCGCTCTATAATCCTCCTAGTTCACCCATGTGCCCCATTGTAGTGTTCCTCTGCCCTTGTCCTGGGATTCCTCACTGGGGTCAGTAGCCATGACAGGTTGGGTTAACCAGAGACACCTGCAAATGGCAAGGGACAACTGTTAGACACACACTAACTCATAGGGACATCCACAGACCCAGACAACTATTCCCACTGTATTGGGTCCATGTCCTCACCTAATAGCCACACCCGGTGCCTCTGGAGTTGCCCCATCACATAAGGGATGCTGCTATTCCGCAGGATGTAAGCGTCATGCGTTGAGCCAGGGAAATTAGCATTAACATGGGAGATGTACTGGTCTGCCAAACACACCATCTGCACATTCATGGAATGGTAACTCTTCCGGTTTCTGTACACCTGTTCACTCCTGCGGGGGGGTACCAAGGCCACATGTGTCCCATCAATGGCACCTATGATGTTGGGGATATGTCCCAGGGCATAGAAATCACCTTTCACTGTAGGCAAATCCTCCACCTGAGGGAAAACAATGTAACTCCGCATGTCATTCAGCAGGGCAGACAACACTCTGGACAACATGTTGGGAAACATAGGGCCTCATTATGACCCTGGCGGGTGGCGGAGGCCGCCCGCCAGGATCCCGCCCTCCAAATTACCGCGCCGCGGTCAAAAGACCGCGGCGGGTATTACGAGTTTTCCCCTGGGCTGGCGGGCGGTTCCAGTTAAACCGCCCGCCAGCCCAGGGGAAAACGACCTTCCCACGAGGATGCCGGCTCGTAATCGAGCCGGCGGAGTGGGAAGGTGCGACAGGTGCTACTGCACCCGTCGCGTATTTCACTGTCTGCAAGGCAGACAGTGAAATACATTTTGGGGCCCTCTTACGGGGGCCCCTGCCGTGCCCATGCCATTGGCATGGGCACGGCAGGGGCCCCCAGGGGCCCCGCGACCCCCCCTACCGCCATCCTGTTCATGGCGGCTTTCCCGCCATGAACTGGATGGCGGTAGGGGGGGTCAGAATCCTCATGGCTGCGGAGCGTGCTCCGCAGCCATGGAGGATTCCAATGAGCAGCGGAAAGTCAGCGGGAGACCGCTGACTTTCCGCTTCTGACCGCGGCTGAACCGCCGCGGTCAGAATGCTCATTGGAGCACCGCCAGCCTGTCGGCGGTGCTCCCGTGGTCGGTGGCCCTGGCGGCCACCGGCCGCCAGGGTCAGAATGACCCTCATAGTCTGGGACATCCCTGATGCTATGGCCACTGTTGTTTGAAAAGACCCACTTGCTAGGAAATGAAGTACTGACAGCACCTGCACTTGTGGGGGATTCCTGTGGGATGGCGGATAGCTGACACCAGGTATAGCTCCAACTGGGCACATACTTCCTGGATTGTGGCACGATCAAGCCTGTAGGTGATGATCACATGTCGCTCCTCCATTGTCGTCAGGTCCACCAGTGGTCTGTACACCGTAGGATGCCGCCATCTCCTCACATGCCCCAGCGGACATTGCCTATGGAGGAGAACAGCGAGCAGAGAGTCAACCAACTCTGAGGTACGTAAACACAGCTTACTCTGAAAATATTAGCAAATCGAAATTTGCCTGTATGAGTGTTTGGGCAAGGCCTAAATATGTGTGACGCAGTCCACATTAATGCCATGTGGGCCCATGAAATGGCGGCTGCCTGACCTGTAAAGTGGGACTGGGGGATATGAGGTAACTGCGTGGCGTTGTACACCATCGCTGTAGGCGGTTGAAGACTCCGGCGCAATCCTGCATTGGTTAACATTGGACCCTATGGGTCCCAGGAGCCAATGACGATGTACGCCGGCAGTGACGGTACGCACCGCTGCGGACGTGACCGCCATTTTCTGTCTGTTCAATCACTTGATACCTGATCTTCAACAGAAGAGGACCTACACTGCAAGTGCTGCTGTGACCTCAGTCTGGAAGAGACAATGGCTCGTGTGTCTGGGGAAAGGGCCCCTGCCTTCAGCACGGAGGAGTTGGAGAAACTCGTGGATGGGGTCCTCCACCAGTACACGCTACTCTACGGTTCTCCAGACAAACAGGTAAGTACACTGTGAGCATGCTGTATGGGCATTGCCTGTGTGGAGTGGGGTGGATGAAAGATAGGGGGGGTCAGAATGAGGCGTGCATGAAACGACAGTGAGTGCATGTGCGTCATGGCAAGGGTGGGGATGGGGACCAATGACTTTGACAGTGCAGATGGTAATTTCTTCTCTTTTTCCCCTGTACAATTTCTGTAGGTCAGCGCCCACCAGAAGAAGGACATTTGGCGTGCCATCGCCAAGGAAGTCCGGACCCTGGGGGTCTACCACAGACGGAGCATCCCCTGACGGAAAAGATGGGAGGACATTCGCCGCTGGAGCAAGAAGACGGCGGAGGCCCAGCTGGGGATGGCCTCCCAACGTGGGAGGGGTGCCAGTCGCACCATGACCCCCCTGATGTTCAGGATCCTGGCGGTGGCGTACCCGGAGTTGGATGGGCGCTTGAGGGCATCACAGCAGACACAAGGGGGTGAGTACACTCTCATTCTGCTGATTCAGCGTGCATTGTAGGTGTCTGGGTGGGGGAGGTGGGCTGTGGGTTCCCCTAGGCCACGGCAAGTTTAGTAGGCAAGGACCCTTCTTGAGGCAGGCCCCGTGGCACCCCACCCCACCTGTGTACAGTGCCAACTACACCTAGTCAGGATCATGTGACATCCATGTGTGCAGAAATCGGGCGTAGCCTTGTAACCCGTGTCCCTGGGATTGAATAGTGGACTTCAAGTGCGCGGCGTAGTGCAGGGGGATTCTGTGTCTGTCGTGTCCGCCAACTGTAGCGGTATTGCATGCACTCAACATGTCTTTCTTCTGTCTCCACCCCCTTTTTGTGGTCTCCCTGTTCTTGTGTGCATTAGCATCATCAGGTGGAGGAGCAGTGGCGCCGGAGCAGGAGGTAGCTGCATCCCACATGGCCCTGGAGGGCAACACTACAGAGTCTGAATTCACCAGTGGGACGGAGGGCGATGGGAGCTCCACAGTGGGGACAGGAGCTGACACCATTGATACAGACTCCTCCTCTGATGGGAGCTTCCTTGCGGTTGTGGGCCCATCTGTGCCCCCCGCATCTACAGGTACAGCCGCCACCCCCCTACCAGCACTGCGCTCCCAGCAGCCCCTCAGCGTTTGCCCTGTGCCCTCTCACCCAGGAGGGTGGGCATCACCTTCGCCCCTGGCACCTGAGGCCCTGCCCCACTCACCCCTGCTGCCCTTAGTGAGGAGGCCATTGACCTCCACAGGTCCCTCCCTGTTGGGCAGTCTACCATTTTGAATGCCATCCAGGGTGTAGAGAGGCAGTTGCAACAAACCAATGCATACCTGGACGGCATTCACTCTGGTCAGGCAGCCCTTCAGCGAGCTTTTCAGACTCTGGCCTCAGCACTGATGACAGCCATTGTCCCTGTGTCTAGCCTCCCCCCCCCCCAACTTCCTTCACCCAGACCCAGACCGACACCCCTGTCCCTCAGCCTATCCCAAGCACACCATCAGACCAGCATGCACACACCTCAACACACCTGGGAAGCTCTGGCAAACATAAGCACCACACATCCCACAGGCACTCACGCAAGCATCACACACATGCAGACACACCAGCATCCACTGCCTCCACTGTGTCCCCCTCCTCCTCGTCTCCCTCCTCCCTCCCTGTCTCATCTCCACTCACACCTGCATGTACTACATCCTCAGCCACTACGTTCATCACCACCACACCCACCACCACACCCCGCTCACGTGCAGTGACCACCCCCACTACCATGCACACGTCCCCTGTGTCCTCTACCAGTGTGTCTGTGAGGCCACCTCCCAAGGTACACAAACGCAGCCACACACCCACCCAACAGCCATCCACCTCACGACATCCTCCAGCCCATGCACCTTCACCCGAAGTCACCAAACGTACACCTCCTAAAACCACTACCTCTTCCTCCACTCCCAAACCCACTCCAGCTACCCATCCCAGTGTTCCTAAGAAACTTTTCCTGGCCAACCTTGACCTCTTTCCCTCACCTCCCCCACCCCTTCAGTCTCCTAGGGCCTGACTCTCCAGGTCCCAACCTAGCACCTCAGCCACAACATCGGCGGGACCAGTGGTGCCAGTAGTCACCGGATTCTGGAGTGCACCAGGCAGCAGGGCAGCCAGTGTGGCAAGGAGCCAGAGCAAGGACAGTCCCCCACCTGTCAAGCATAAAAAGTTGGCCAGTGCCCGTCGGGAGAGGGGAAAGAAATCAGCCACCAAAGCTGCTCCCAGGGGTACAGTTGGGAGTGTGGATTCAGCTGCGACACCATCCAAGGTGGGAAAGGGGCACAGTAAAACCTGCAAGTCTAGGAAGATCAGCACGGCAGACAAGATCGCCACCAGCCCCGCTGCCCAGCACCCCGCCGCCACCAGCTTCACTGCACAGGACCCCGCCACCAGCAGCACCGCTGCCCAGGACAAGACTGCCACCAGCCCCACTGCACAGAACCCCACCGCCAGCAGCACCGCTGCCCAGGACAAGACCGCCAGCGCCACTGCCGGACAGTGAGTGCCAATGATTGTAAAGCTACTGAGGCTGCCACGGGCAGGATGAAGCACTCTGGGCACCAAGCCCCCACCAGAACCAGTGGAGAAAGGCATCCACTACCTCTGTCCTTGGCAGGATGAAGCACTCTGGGCACCAAGCCCCTCCAGAACCAGTGGAGAGTTACATCCACTACCTCTGTCCTTGGCAAGATGAAGCACTCTGGGCACCAAGCCCCCTCCAGAACCAGTGGAGAGTTACATCCACTACCTCTGCCCTTGGCAGGATGAAGCACTCTGGGCACCAAGCCCCCTCCAGAACCAGTGGAGAAAGGCATCCACTACCTCTGTCCTTGGCAGCATGAAGCCCTCTGGGCACCAAGCCCCCTCCAGAACCAGTGGAGACTGTTATCCACTTGAGAGACTGTGGCTTTGCACTCCCCAGGATTGACCAGTGGGCAACCTACCCACTGTAGAGACTTGAGAGACTGTGGCTTTGCACTCCCCAGTATTGAACAGTGGGCAACTCACCCACGGTAGAGACTTGAGAGACTGTGGCTTTGCACTAACCAGGATTGAACAGTGGTCATGGAGCCCCCTCGTGGATCTGGTGTTGTGCACTCATCCGGCTGAGGTGAACCCACCCTTCCCTTCCCCCTGAGGTGCCTGTTTTATTTCTATCTGATGCCCCAGCAGTTTTCTCTCCTTCTTCTTCGGGTATTGAGTGTGGGCCTCGCCCATGCCTTTTGGGCCCAGTGGTCCACGGACTATGATGTGGAATCCCTTGGACCTGTGTTCTTGGTGTATATAATTGTTTATAGTGTAAATGTATATAGATGTAAATATTTTTGATTTATTTAATTGAATATATTACAATTATTCGACTCATTTCCTTTTGTCCTTGCATTCTTCCGGGGGGGGGGGTTTGGGAGGTGTAACTGTAATGTATCATGCTGTATTTGTGTGTGTGTTGTAGTGGGTGAGGGTGGGGTTGGGGGTGTTGCGTATTGCATGTGTGTGTCACTGTTTTTTCCCTCCCCCCTCCCCTGTGTCGTAGGTGCAGTACTCACTGTGGTCTTCGCCGCCGGCGTTCGTGCTCCTGGTAGAGGAGCAGGAAGATAAAGGCTGGGAGTATCTGAAGTTCCGGTTCCATGGTGTCCTGGTTCCTCGTGGGGTGTGTAGAGGTGAGCGTTTTCCCTTCCAAGTCCTGTTTCCGCCATGTTTTTGTTCTCAGTGAATCCGCCCCGGAAAAGGTGGCGGATTGGACTGTTGTAATTCTGTGGGCGGTACATTGTCCTCCGCCTATCTGTTGGTGGTTACCGCCGCGGTGTTTGTTTGTACCGCTTTGGCGGTCGGAGTGTTAAAGTAGCTGTCTATGTTGGCGGTTTCCGCCATGGTCGTAATTCCATTTTTTTTACCGCCAGCCTGTTGGCAGTTTTACCGCTGCTTTAACACCGACCGCCAGGGTTGTAATGACCACCTATATTTTCATCCACCTTAAAACTCTGGTTGAAGAACCACTAAATAAGAATAAGGAAGTTTGAGAGGAACTTTTGTTTAAATTCCAGACTGCATTCTGTCCATCCATTTGCACTCTTCAAACATACAGTATAATGTCTAGAAGTAATATTTACTTCTTTATGGAAGATGATAGCCAAAGTACAATATGATTTTCCAGAAATTGATATCTTCCCAGCTTTAAAGTTTGCACTCAAAGTATCAAATGTTGTTCCATCAGCTCTGCATCTTTGAAACATTGCTATAATGTATTTTCCACTCCTCTGTATAGATAATGTTGTAAATACATTTAATTTACATGTTGGACATGTCCATTTTTGGTCACTCTGTTTTATTAATTTTTCAAAAGACATACTTTTGGAATCTGGCAGAGTTAAGTACAAAAATTTGTCATATTGGATTACAATGGTAGATGAGAAAGAGCAATCTTCACACTCATGGTTTAATGGATATCTAAGTCTAAATATAACATCAATATTCATATTTGTTTCTTCTAAAATTCCAAGGGTGACCATAATACATTCCTGTCCATCTTGTTGAGCGTTGAGAGCAAATACTACAGATCAACTATATTTGTCTACTAGCCTTGAACTCCTGAAGCAGATTGTATTATAGTTCTGTTATGAGACAAACACTGAAGACAATTTAAATAATGCTGTGCAAAGTGTTCCGTGATTTTTCCTGTATTGCATTTACAACATGTGGTAGATGTAAGAGTACACTCAGAATCACAATAGCATAGCACTTATCATCAGTAGTGTTATCCAACTGGTAACCAACAATATCTCCATCTTTTTCTAATTTTCTTTTCTTCACTCATTCTTCTTTTTATTTGCTTTCGGTCTTCTCTATAATCTTTTTTGATTCTTCTGTCAGTTTCTGCTTAGGACATACTAGCCTTTCTTCATAAAGAGGATACTGTCCTAAATGAGGAGCATATTTACTTCTTTATCTGTTGTACTTTCTCATGCAATTTGAATCTGCACTAAGCTTTTTCTCATAAAAATCAATCAGAAACAAAGCAAATAATGTTCAATCCCATGACAATGCCACATTTGACATTCATTCTTTAAAAACTGTACTTCCGATATTAATGAATGTACTATAAACACTTAACCCTTGAGACTTGTGGATTGGTACAGCATGTGCAAGACAAACTGGAAACTGTTTTCGACTGACATACATATCTTTCACAAGCAAAAAGCGTGCAGCACATCGTCCAATTTGCTGCACACCCTCAACCTCATCAAACTTTATAGCAAAGAATTTAACCTGATCACAAATTAATTTACTCAACAACTATACCCATGGCACCATTCACCAATCCTTCTTCTAAATTTATATTATGACAGTTTCTTCTCTAGTCCAGCAGTCCTGGATACAGATTTCTCCAAAGAGTTCAATTTATCTCTAATTTTTCATTCAGCAGTACAGTTATCCTTGGTGTTCCATTTTGTCAATAGCAGTCATCTTCAAAATGTCTTCCTTCTAAAGTTTTAGTAATTTATCATTAAATGCAGCACACTCTTGAAGTGTAGTCATCAAAGAAACAATGGGCCTCAGTATCAGTTCAGTAGCCTGACGGTAAAACCTTCACAGTAGCGGCCATCAAAAGACCGTTGTGTTATGACTCACACTGTGAAGACCGCTAAAAAACAGCCAAAAATCCAAATCCGCCAGGACACTGGAGGACAAAAAAGAGACAGAAATTGTGAGCGAAGAGCCACAACGGTCTACATCAAAGGTCTAACAAACATCGATTGCCCGGAAAATGGAGTTGTGGCAAACGATAGTCGACAGGGCCAATTCTGTAGGCAGTCCTCCATGCACAAGGAAGGACTTCAGGAAGAGGTGGAATGACCTACAGTGCAAGGTGCATTCTATGACATCCAGTCACCAGATAGCCGTGCAGAAGACTGGCGGTGGGCCCCCACCTCCTCCTCCATAGTTCACATCATGGGTGGAAAAGGTCTTGGACATACTGCATCTGGAGGGCCTGACTGAAATACCCGGGGGACTGGAGTCTGGTAAGTACCCACAACAGTCATGTCACACAATTGACTAATCCTGCATGCTGCCTCACCATTCAAATCCTCGTTAAGTAACTAAATATACCTCTACACCATTTACCTAAACACCTAATGCCCCCTCTTGCATGCCACCACCCCACTCAGCCCAACTGCCCTCACTGCCCTTTGAAATGACACATTAACAACAGGCTGATCAGATCACTACGACTCCCAGAATGCACTAACCCATCTCAGTGAAAACCTGGATGGTGCACATCACATCACAGGCCATGCATGTATGACTAATATACTAGCTACACCAACTAGATTGTTCCACTGAGAACCAGTACATCACAATGACAGCAATGCAATGTCATAGACACAACACCAACCCAAGCAAAACACTGTTACAGCCAGTGATCATTCCCAATGGCCACAGATCAAACATCCCAAACCAGAAAAAAGACAGACTTGGGTTAAAAGTAAGATGCGGACTCCATGCACAACATTTAGTTACAGGGCAATTTCCCCTACATACTCACATACTGTGTACCCATAAGGACACCATGGTGCTTTGTGCAGCTCTAATGTGAGACTCCTAGCAAGCCTGACCATTCACTAGGTAACAGAGATGAACAATCATGTCAATCATCAGACAATATAAGATCTCAATTGCACAAAACCTGTACCCACTTCGTATGACAACACACAACATTGAGTAAGGAAAACTAGTCACTAAGTTGTATGTACAACTAAGTTATGCAGTGCAGCATCTTTCATTGTCATTGCAGGGAATCATGTAAAGTCCCTGTCTGCATCTCACAAAGAGTTAACCAAACACACATTCTAACCTGAACTCTGTGTACCACTAACTCCACAGGTAACCAGGACATTGCCACCATGGAGAGGATCCCTGAGACTGCCAATCCCCCTCAGGATGAAGGCCCCAGTGAAGACAACGAGCCTTGATGTCTGGACACTACTAGAACAATCTGGCCCATCTGGGACATCTGGTAAGTCAATGACTCCCAGCCTCACCCTGCCTGCATCAACCCCTCCCACTCCTGGTGTATCCACATCACAGGTAATCATTCACTCCCAAACCTGGGTCCCAAGGACTGTTCAATCAATAGTGTGCCTGACAGTACAGGGACCTGAGTCGAACCTTGACATCCATGACAATCATGGACCGTCAACCACTGGCAGTGGGTACACTATGCCAGCGGCACAGGCATTTAGCGGTAGGGTACATAAGGAGGATGCTGTGGGCCAGAGAATGGCTCCTCAAAGGGACTCCCCTAACCAGGAAACCATCTCTCAAGTCTTGGAAGCATCCCAAAGTTCCCAGGACAGGATGGACCAAATAATCACCATGTTGGGGGAAAAGCAAAGGCTGTAGAGGGAACACTACGAGGAAGTCATACAGCAATAGCAGACCCAAAATGCCCACATGACCTTCTCCTCATAACATCAGGCTCCTTCCACTGGCAACTTTACATCTGCCACATCTGCATCTGGAGCAGCTAGTGGAATGGAGGCCCTGCCAGGGGGGCACATGCTTCAGGCACCCCTCCCTCTGTAGCTGAAGAATCCCACCACAAACATGGACATCCACTCAGACATCTAGCTGGAGCAGACGCCAAGACCAAACCCACTGCCAGGAAGTAAACCTTTCCTGATTTGTCACCCTTGTGTGCCACTGAGACACCCTGTCGACTGTACTGAAACATAACTTAATTTTCCCATGGTACAAGGACCCTGAACCAGTGTAACCAACTGGTGTAGTAGCTACTCTGATGAATCCCTCTACCATGACTTCACTCATCACCTTAATTTTCATTTATGCACATTCATTTTGACTTTCAGTATTTTTGAATGCATGACAAATCACATTTAAACACAGCTACTGTATATGTGTATTTTATAATACATCAACAATAGTCATGCTTGCCAACTGTGGTCTGGTCAGGCCCCCCTGAATCAAACATCCAGTGTAATGGTCATCAGACGGAGGTTCCCTCAGCCGGAGACACATCACAACAGAAATGTCACAGGACAGTTGTAATTTAGGTGGAAATCCAGTCAGTATTCCAATCTGAAAATAGAGCTTGACAGAGAGTACCATCAGGATGTCAGCGATGGTGTCATACAATGCTCATATACAGGCAAAAGAAGTCAGGCTCATGCTATACTACCTACAAAGCAGGGGCACCCAGATTGGACCTAAGTATCACCAGGTACAGGCTCTTCACATACCCATACCATAGCTACATAGTCACATATCCCATGGAACACACAAATAACATCACAGAGGAACCCAGTACGTCAGACACACACTTACAAGGTCCCATACCTGTAGGATTGTCACTCATCTATATCAGTATGCAGTTACCTCCACCTTGGCCAGCAAAGTCAGAACACAAACACAGTCCCATGGCCATCACAAAGTACTCCACCCATTGTGAAGCCAGAGGCCATGATCCAATCATCACACATGGACCACAAACATCACCAGACATATAATACACCATTTTAAATCCCCAAACTCCAGGGGAAAATTTGAAAGGACTAAGTAGTTACAACCTCATCTATAGGAAGGCTGTACTAACAAGGCACCATACCGCTGAAATTAAATCCATATAACCAGCTATCTGTCAGGTACATCTCTCATGTCTGATAGCAATTGCCATTGGCTACTGACATTGAATACCTCAAGCCTAGGTTGCAGAACCAAACAGGAAAGAGAAAATTCAGAGAGTGGAAGGAAAAGAGGATTTGAGGCTGCAGGAAACATACCTCAATGCTGAGAAGTCCACAACAGAAGTGTATGTAAGTATCTGAAGTAACAATACATTGCATAGCAGAAAACACTGTACTGTACACATTACAACCTATCAGTCTGAAAATACAAATCACACATAGGCATTGGAGCTCATGACACCCCCAAGGATGAAGCAAGTAAGGAGGTGTATTGGTAGGCATCTACTTCAAGTTATGCACATTCATCACATCAAAAGTTCCACTTCACATACCTGTATGTCAGTTGAAGTACTGATTGATGAGATCTGCCCTAGAATCACTTGATCCTTTATCCTCTGGCTCTTCATCACTTGGATATTCAGCATTTCCAGCCACTGGTTCAGCTACCTCATCCTCATTTGCTGTCAATGGTATATGACTTCTCAGGGCTAGATTGTGTAGCATGCAGCAGGCAGCGGGTATTTGGCATATCTTGTGGGGTGAATAGAGGAAGGCTTCACCAGATAGGTCCAGGCACCTGAATCTGGCCTTCAGGAGCCCAAATGTTCACTCTATTACACGCCTTGTCCTCCTGTGGGCCTCATTTTTATGGAGTTCCCCTGCCGTGGCTGGGTACCTCGTTGGTGTCAACAGCCAAGGACAATTAGGATAGCCTGACTCACCAGTGAACACAATGGTTGAACATCTCAAAGTTTGTATCTGGGACTGGTTATATTGTAATGACAGGAGATATAACACACAAACACACACTATAATCAAAACTTATCAACCAGCCAGGCACGATCCCTTTGCAGTCGTGCCATTAGATATGGGACATTGCTGTTCAGCATAACGCAGGACCCATGCAGAGATCCTGGATACTTTGCTGTGACTTGTGAGATGTACTGGTCTTCCAAACACACCACCTGTATGTTGATTCAGTGGTAGTTCTTCCTGTTCCTATACACCTGTTCATTGGCACTGGGAGGAACCAGGGCTACATAGGTGGCATCTATGGTACCTACCACATGAGGAATATGTCCCATCTCATACAATTCTGCTTAAACATAGGCCAAATCCACAGAATGGGGAAACAATGTGTAGCTGTCCAGGTGTTTCAACAATGCACACAGTACATCCTTCAAATCCAGACTCAACAGGGCATCCCTGCTGTTAAGGCAACTATATTCTGAAAAGAGCCTGTGGCCAGGAAGTGTAGCACTGACAACACTTGAACGGTGGGAGGTATGCCTTAGGGATTGTGAATTTCATGCGCCTAATCTGGCTCCAAGTGAGTACAAAGATCCATGATTGTCTGATGATTCAGACGATATGTCTGGATGACATGCCTTTCCTCCATGGTGTCCAGGTCTACTAGTGAAAGGTACACTGGTGGTTGTCTCACTCACCTCATGGTAAGATAACTACATTGAGAGAAGTGAAAGACCAATGAGGTTTGCAGTATTCACACATCATGAACACTTTGTATATTACCTCACACCTAACAACTGTACAGGATGCCTAGCACTTCAGACATATACAGTACAGTACAGCCCATAGATATGCTCCAAATAAGTCCTCATTGCTGCACATTGGCAACCATGTAAATGGGATTGCACATATGGAACTATTGTTAGTGTATATGTATATGAAACTTTGCTGCCTTGTATCATTCACACATATGTTTTGTAATCGAACAATATCTACCCGTGGGATATGAACCTCTGAGTAGCATTACGAAGTTCTCACCATGTACACTCCCTCAACACGTCTCTTTGTAATGTTTTGGACAATATGTTGCAGAAACATGATGGCACAACATACGGATATACCGCATTTTGGGGGAGTAAGTGAATGACACAGATTAGTAAACATATCTATCGATGTAATGTGCCCAAAATTACAGATGCCTGACCTACTGTAGTGGACAGTTGGAAGTGACCCAAGTCCACAGGCAGAAGTCATCATTGAGGTAGGCGGTCACAACCGCTATGCAATTTGCCCTTAGTTAACATTTCTGCCTTTGGCAGACTTGGGCCAATGGCAATAACCGCCGGCTGTGACGGTCATGTATATGGTAGCCGTGAATTCCATTTTCAGCAGTATTGTTCACTTCATTCCTGACACTATTGCCAGCAAGACCTCAACGATGTGAGCTGCTGCGCACTGCCTCTGGGAGCCATCATGCCACGTCCTGCAGGTGATTGGTCCCCTGCCTTCATCCCAGAAGAACTTTAAAGGCTGGGAAAGGAGGTCCTACCCCTGTATGGACACTTATATAGGACACCAGAGGAGCAGGTGAGTCCAATGGCCTAGCCATGTGCGATAGGTGTTGTGTGTGACATTGCCTCACAGTATGCGAACTTGTGATGGTCTAGATGCATGCAGACGGCTTATTGTGAAGGCATGTGTGCAGATAGGATGGGTATGTGTGCCTACCACCTGTGACTGATGTGCATATTGGTATGGTGCATGTGTACATGACTTTCTCCTTTTGTCTGTGTCATCCATGCAGGTCAACGCCCATCAGAAGAAGGGGATTTGGTGTGCCATCGCAAGCAAGTGTGGACCCTTTTGGGTCCCCAACCAGCAGACTACCCATTTCAGAAAGCAGTGGAAGGACCTGAGAGGTTGGGCCCGGAAGACCGCAGAGGCCAAGTTGGGGATGTCCTCCCAATGAGAGAGGAGTCCCCATTGGACCCTAACCTCTCTAATGGCCCGCATTTTGATGATGGCCTACCCTGCGGTGGATGGGCATTTGAGGGCAGCACAGCAGCCACAAGGGGGAAAGTACTGACTTTATTCTTATACTTAGCACTGGTAGTTTGGTTTTTGCTGTCATACTTTAGCAGGTGTGACAATGTAGTAGATGCTACATGCATGTTGACCATTGGAAATACATAGTACTAGTTTTGCCTGATTAAGATGTGGCCTTAGGCCTGTACATGTATAGGTTTAGATAACCTGTCAAGGTTTAGATGAACCTGTGTCAAGGTACATCTATGACTGCTTGTGGAGATGCACAGTTGACAGTGCCACATGTGTGACTCCACCCAGCCAGATATGTGTATGTAAGCTGCTGTAGCATCCTACCCATCAAGTATTTCCAGGTCCATAATTCAGAAAATTTTAATATGTAGCACTAAGGTGTCAGACTATGTAGATATGTAGATTAGCTGTATTTGCTACAGAGTGGCTGACAAATTTGGTACAGGGCCTAGTTAGCTTTTGTCCTGGTACAGATATTGAGTCTGGCATCTCAATCAGTCAACAGATATGGGCAATATTGTACTGTGAATATGAGTTTGAGGAGGTGTCCCCATTGCCCCTTCATACATAGTATGAGGAATGTGAAGGTTGTAACGGAAGAACATCCAACTATGGGTGTCTGACATTGTCTATTTGGCTTTATCATGCATTTCCATGCCACTGAAATGTAGACGATTCACTATTATACCAACGCCTTTTTTGTAGAGGAGGTAAGTGTTGAGGCTGTCCTACTTTTTTACAATGTGCAATGTCCATACAATATATGCCATTCGCTTACCAATATCAGTGCAACATCTGGTATTAGCCGCCTACAACATGTCACAATGGTTACTTGTGGGCAGATCTTATTAAGTGGGACCGTCATTGCTTCCATTAGCCTAGCTGTTGTGGACAGGTTGGACAGCCATTGGTTTTGGGTCACTTCATACTTCAAGATGTCCTGGTTTGGCTGTACTACTACTTATCATACAGGTGTTGTTGTTGTGGGATATGCTGTAAGTGCAATGGGAGTCATGTAGGTCCATCTGTACATCATGTGTACATATATTTTCAGTGGGATGTGTATGTTGTCTAGACTTAGGAACAGGTAATCATATGTCAGGATTGGTATGAGTGATGTTAGTTTACTCATGTTGTCTTGTCGTGGCTCTGTATCTGTATGTCAGGTAGAATGTCATGTGCCCTATTAGGAATTAGTTGGCTGTCCTTTGTTTAGTTGTTGTTACACTGCTCTCTGTAATTGCCAGTGGATGTCTCATGTATGCCAGGAAGGTTACTGTTGCTGTACATGCATGTATGGTGTAATGTTGAGAATCTGTGTTTTGTGACTGCCGCTATTCCTCTAGGATTTGGTGCATATAGTGACAGAGCTGTTCACCAGACATGGATTCTAAGAATCAGATGGCACCTGTATGGGACTGCCACATGTTGTGTCTTCATCAGGTAGTGTGTCCAGTGTTTAATATATATACATAGAGGGTTAAGCTAGGCATATGATTGAAGTTGCAGGTGCTGTGTCATTTGTGAATAGAGTTGTCTTTACTTGCATGGATCATTACTTATGGACATGGGCTGGTCAGGTGTTGAATCAGACCATATCAGACCATACCATCATACCATGGTATTATCAGTCAACTGTTCTTCCTAAAGCTGATAGGAGTATGGAGATGAATGACCAGGATTAGGACAGAATATCAGCTTTAGCCAGGCCATGATGAGCATACTGGCATTTTTTTACAGGTGAATTGATGGAAAGCTCCAGTAGTGCTACCTTATATGGATTATGATAGCGGAGATATGACATGAAGGGGTGGATAGAAGTAACATGTTGTGACATCATGTAGGATATGTGGTATTCTATATGGGATTCCCTAGGCAGGAGATATATACTTACAGTTGTGCATGTTGTAATGTGGGTATGTGAAGAATGTGATGAGCCTCTCTCTCCCCCTCTCTCTCTCCCTTTCTCTCTCCTTCCCTCTCTCTCTGTTTGCGTGCATCACCATCAGCAGGTGAAGAAGACAGAGCACAAGTGAGTGGGGATGCTGTTGGCCACGGGACCCGGAGTGCTGAGACCACAGACAGCAAGGGACCCAGTGGTCCAAAAGCGAGGGGGTGGCACTGGCCAGACCGGATCTTCTGCTTCATCACCTTCAGAATCCTCCTCCAGTGGACACTCCCTGATGGTGGTGGACCCTTCTGTGAGCACCCCAGCACCATTTTGTCTGCCACCCACCTTACTACCACCACCATCCCTGTACCTCCCCACCCATTTGTCCGTACCTGTTCACCAATGAGGGTGGGCGTCTATTTCGCCACAGGCACCTCTGCCCCTGCCTCAGCCACCTCCCTCTTCCCAATTCCAAAGCCCTCATCCCCAACCTAGCCAAAGAACACAAACAGACAATCATGTATCCACCTCAACATCCAAGGGTAGTGCTGACAAACAAAAGCACCACAGGACACACCACAGGCATGCATACAAACAACACCCACCTGCAGACACACCAACAGTCAATACCTGGCCTGACACCCCTATCACCCCCAGCATCACATACACAACATCTGACATACCTATAGCCACCACACCAACATTCACTGATACAGCAACACCACCTATGCTACCCACAATCAGCACAATAGCAGACCCTCAGACATCCACCCGTCACCACATTTTCAGCCACCACAACCACAGACACGCCTACATGTGGCACACCCACCATGCCTGCAGTCACCACTACAGCAGACAGTCAACCATCCACCTTGTCATCTCCCAGCACCTCCACCCCCCTCCTCCCGAAACATATAAATTCCCACACTCACCACTCCAACAGATACCCATAAGCATAGCTAGCACACACATGCACCCAAGACATCCACCAAACCACTACAGATAACCACTCTCTCGCTCCACACCCAAACCCTTTTGCCGTGACTGTCCCTGTGTGTCTCAGGAATCTTTCCTCTGGAGTTGAACCTTTTCTTTACTCCTTTCCCACCCTGTGTGACCCTCAAATGCTCTGTGCCCCCCCCCAAGTCCAGCCCTTCTACCTCCAAGACCTACCCTCCCCCTCCAAGTACCCATGCCCCCATCAAGAAGTCAGCCCTCCAAAGAGTTCCCAGCTCTCCCCAAAGTCTCAAACTAAGCCCCTGTCCCAATCGCAAACCCAAACCCAAATATCCCCCTCTCAAACCTAAGGCCAAACCTCTGCAGCACCCCTCCCAATCCCTGAGGTGACTGCCTACCCCCTTGATGCCCATAACTGTGAAGGTTACATGGCAGTCAGGAATCAAGTTGGGGCATTTACATGTGTCATACGTGCATTCGTTTGGACTGACCTATGGCCTTTATTTATGTACATATTTATGTATCTATTTATATTTAATATTTTTTATATATCTGGGCCAACCAGTTGTTGGTTTGAAGGTTGCAACTTTGTCCTCCCTTTATTTTCGTTGGGCTGTTTTGGTCTTGGCTGATTTTGATTGTGTGTGAGTTAATTATATGTGAGTAGTGGTTGTGCTACCAGCCAGTGGTTGTGTGCTTTGCTTTTGTCCCCAGTGATGGGTGCGTATTTTGTGATGGGCATGTGTGTATTGGAGACATGTAATTGTGTTGATATTGTGTGGTGTAAGTGTTGACATGTGTGATTTGCAGTGTTGTGTGCCTTTGTGTGGTTGTACTGTGTGCATGAGTGCGTGTGGGGATTGGTATGTCAGATCCATTGTGATGTGTGTTAGCAGGATATGAGGTATGCCTCATTGTTAGGATGTGTGATTGTGTGTGTTTGTCTTCTTGTGTTGTTACATTTTGTAGTATGTATGATTTGTCAAGTGGAGGTGTGTATTGTGGGTGTTTGACAGTGCTTTTGTGGTGTAGTTGAGTCGTTTGGTGGTGTTGTGTTGTTGTGTGTGACTGTGCCGGTGCTGTGTATATGGGGGTTGGTGTGTGTTCCAGCCGTGTATGTGTGTGATGGCCATAGTGTGTGTATTATATATGTGTGTGTGTGTGTATGTGGCTGTGTGTGTGTGTGCGCATGTCAATGTGAGGTTACATGTATGTTTCACCCTCGCCACCTGCTCCGAATGTGTACGTTATGTGTGCATAGGTACTTTGGCTTTTTGCAGCAGTGACAGGTGAGTGTGTGTGTACTCACCGTTGTAGTCTATGTAAAGTGATTCCTTTGATATTGTGTGCAACTAATCCGGTTGGTGCTGTCACTGCATACGATAAGTTGGAATCTGAAGTTTTCTGTAAGTAAAGAGAACTTTGATTATAAAGCTTTTTCCAGTACCAGCCTGACCACTAATATATAATAGTATTGCCTCAAATGATGAACAATTGCATTCTTTTTTCTCCTGTCACAATCCATGTTCTATTTTATCTTTTACTTCCATGTAAATCCCTGTCTGTTCATTGTTCAGTTGTGCAACTAACTGTTCCAGATCTACTGATTCCTGTCTAGCTTGTTCCATGGCTGTATCCACCTTATTCATAAGTATTGCCTCTTCATTTTCAATAATAAAAGTTTTCGAAGAGGATCCTGAATTGAATGTGCCGAACTTTGGCTGCTTTGAGAACTATACTTAGCTACTTCAGCAGCAATCATTTCTTCCTGTTGTATCTCATCATTTAACATTTACAAGTAGGTTTTAAACAAGGGACACTGAATACTATATTTGACAGCATTAAAAGTATCTTCATAGCCGCTATAGTTTTCAAGTAATTCTAATTCAGTATGCCAAGGTTTGAACAGTTGGAGAAGCACTAAATAGAAAAATTCTCTTTTCTCAGGAGTTTGACAGCTAAGTTTTTCTGTGGTTAACTACATTTTGTTTTTCATGTTTCACTAAGCATCCATCATATCCATGAATTGCATAGTTTTCTTCTGCTATTGCTTTCACTTACATTACCTCTATATCTGTAGTTTTACAGATTTTCATAAAGGCATTTGTCTTCTAGAGGTTGGCCTTTTATTAGATAGTATATATCCAACATATTTGATTTCACAATATCTGTACTTCCTGGGTCAACCTCTGCTAGGTACCGAATTTCAGGAAAAGACATCAATACTTAATTTCTTGTAGTAGCTAGATGAAGACTTACCCAGACAATGCCTTTTGATTTTGAGAACAAACCTGCTGAACAAAATCTGTCACATGCTTCATAGGACCACATTCCTCTATGTGAAAGCATTTTCAAGCTGAAAGAATACTATTTCATGCTATGTGTCTTTGCAGAAGTCTCTTCCCACCACTATTTTATTTCAGTTTTTTCAGATTTTGTGATGTACGATATAACATACCGAGCCACAGCAATGGAACTATCTGCAACAAATTGAATGTCCGTGTTAGCATTCCACATTTTTTAAATCACAGGACTGTAGTCATTCATATTTGGAATCTTTACTTCTTTTTAGGTTGTGTGTGTTCTTTGGTGATTTCTATCTTAATGTATGTCTCGCTAAAGACAAGAAGGTGCTCACTCTTCCTTTTGAAATAACATGTCTTGGAAATCCAAATCAACATCTTTTATAAAACGTTTATTTGGACGTGTATGTACAACAGTACTTCCCACATCTATGTGTTTGAGAGCACAAAATGTGTTCTCTGAGACCTTTTTCACCAAATTGTTTTGGTATAGTACATGTGACATATTGTTCTATAAAAGACAATGCAGACTCATCACTTTCTGCTCCAAATTTGGATGCGTCTTTTATCCATGGTAACATGTGAATGTGAGGAGCACCTCTTGTCTGTACCTTTTCTGCTGAAAGAGATCACTTACTTCTCCAAGAGGAGGACTGCTTTTGTTGCAGATAGCTTGGAAACTGTGGTTGAAATACCTACAAAAATTAGCAGGATCTAACGAGCACAGTTCTCTAGCTGTTTTCAAATTGATATCTTTTAGATCAGAGTTTGCTTCTCTCAGTAATTGAATAGGTTCACCCCACCCATACTCTGCACAACTCAATGTCAAAAACCAGGTTGGTGGTCCTAGGCTTCACAGCATACACTTCAGTTTTCTGTGATGACGGTACCAGTATTCATTGGTTTGTTTCATCTTTTACTTGCACTTTGAGGATTAACTCCTGTTTTTAATACGTGATTCACTGTGTATGAAAGTCCTAACAAGTCACTCTCAAATAGAAGGTGAAATATGTATGGGACACATTGTCTAAATCTTTGATCCTCTGAATATAATTGTGTTGAATGGTACTCAGCTACTAGGATTTGTATGGGCCAGTCATCATACCGACCTCCTACTCCTACAGGGGGAAACAAGTAGGGGAAAAATCAAGCCTGTTAGAAATGGGTTTCTAGTTGGCTAGGGTATGCACCTAAGCCAGGCAAAACCCACTCACTCTAGTCAGGGCTTGGGAGTTACACAGTCAAGATAATGCCTGCTTGGCACGAGCAGTCAGGTATGTCTCAGAGGCAATGTGTAAAGAGACGGCACAACACACATAACACATGTGTTGAAATAAATACACCACAAAGGAAACACAACACCAACTTATATAAAAAAAAAACTGTATTGCATAAAACATCATTAGACCAAACACATGTAAGTAACACCCTGCTACCCAAGCAGTTGTTAGAATATTACACAGTTACTAGTACTCTGCTTAAGCCAGTAGTAGTCACATAAAACATATAGGTTACTGGTTATCCTGTAATATGAGCAGTAGTCAGATGATCATTGTTACTGAAAAGGCACTTACCATGGTAAATCACATGGCAT
Source organism: Pleurodeles waltl (assembly GCF_031143425.1). Classification (NCBI taxonomy): domain Eukaryota; kingdom Metazoa; phylum Chordata; class Amphibia; order Caudata; family Salamandridae; genus Pleurodeles; species Pleurodeles waltl. The sequence continues at coordinate 816,247,002 of NC_090437.1, read as the reverse complement.
AAGTGTCACAATAACATCATAACTACCTATAAAAAGGAAACATCAGAGAAACACATAGCACCACTGTGAATGCACAGAACATCCAATGTTCCTATGGGGCATAGGTCTGCCCAATCAGATTATCCATGCTACCATGCCCTAGGGAAAATAGGGACGTCAGTGTCTCGATCCTGGCGCTCCTGTGCTCCGATTTCTGTGGGGCATAAAAATGGCCCAGAGTGGGACGGGGCCTCAGCTGAGGCCTCTGTCTGTCCCAAGAAGTACTGCCCCCAAGAATCAAGTCCCGATGATCCACAATACCTGTTTGGGGAGGAGGAAAGAAAAACAGGACGAGCCCACACCTAGGTGGAAGGTGGCCATACTCCTCACTCAGCAAAGAAAGCCTCCTGATGAGGTTTGGGGAGGAACGCGTCACTTCCTGCATCCAGGGAGACCGCATGTCTCCCATCAAACACGGCAATCCAGCCCTTAAGCCCTCTCAGGACTGGGAGGCTGACTCACATGACCAGCCAGTGGTGCTCCTTGTACTCCAGCAGACCGATTCGCCTCTGGGTGACTCGCAGCAGCCTGCGTTGCTCCCCCTGAGTGTGATGCGGTCCTGGGCAGCGGGTCTCGCACACAGGGAGAGACAAACTGGCACAACACTTGAGCTGCAGTGGTGCTTTTCCTTACCCGGGTCGTGGCAGTGAACGCTGTAAGAGGAGTCCTCTTTTTACATGGTTAGCCTCCCACTTTGTGCATGATTTTGATGTGTCCTAGTGTTGGAAAACTGGCTATTGGTGAGGCAGGTAAGTACCTACACTTAGCAACAGGCCACCAACCTCCACTTAGGTCCAGTTAGGTATCAGTAAATTAAACCCAGCTCAACCCTTGGTAGCTTGGCAACGAGCGACAAGGCTTAACTTAGGAGACAGAGTGTAAAGCACTCAAATATCACAAAACAGTAATGAAATAAATCACAGGAAACTGTTTAAAAATCGAAAATTAATTTATGAAAAAATATATATTTTTATCTTTAAAATGACACAAGAACGAATAAAATCAAATAAGGGGAACCGGAGATATGAATTTTTAAAGAATTATTGTTTTCTAGTGCATAGAAACAAAAAACGCAATCTGGTCATCTGGTCGCACCTCGACCGGGGCAAAGTCAAAAGTTAAGCTTGACCGCGATAAAGCCTGGCTCGGCTACAGCCTGCTGGAGGCCTCGGTCACAAGTTTAACTTATGACTTAGTCGTTTGTTCTGAAGATTTTCTTCTGCGGGACAAACCTGCCAGTCCAATCCGACCTCCTGGAACTCTCTCGGATACGCATCGCAGGAGCCCTCAGTGCAGATTTTTACCTTCGGACTTAGTCATTTTTTTCAAGGTGAAAATCCTTCGATCGGGGAAAACCTGGATCTTGATCCGACATCCTTGGAGCCCTCCCTGGATACGCAGGTCCCAGACATCTTCCTATGTTCAGACTTAGGTGGTCATTACAACCCTGGTGGTCGGTGTTAAAGCGGCGGTAAAACCGCCAACAGGCCGGCGGTAAAAACAATTTAATCACGACCGTGGCGGAAACCGCCAACATAGACAGCCACTTTAACACTCCAACCACCACGGCGGTACAAACAAACACCGCGGCGGTAACCGCCAACAGACAGGAGGAACACAATGTACTGCCCACAGTATCACAACAGGCCAATCCGCCACCTTTTCTGGGGCGGATTCACCGCGAACAAAAACACGGCGGAAACAGGAATTGTAAGGGCAAACGCTCACCTCTACACACCCCATGAGGAACCAGGACGCCATGGAACTGGAACTCCAGATTCTCCATGCCTTTGCCTTCCTGCTCATCTACCGGGAGCACGAACGCCAGTGACGACGACCACGGTGAGTACTGCACCTACGACACAGTGGAGGGGGAGAGAAAAAAGAGTGACACACACACGCAACACCCCCACCCTCACGAACTACAACACACACACTAATACATATTGATACATTACAGTTACACCCCCAACCCCCAGAAGAATGCAAAGACAAAAGGAAATTATTTGAACAATTGTAAGCTATTAAAATCCAGTACTCAAAAATATATATATATATACTACAAACAAATATATACACCAAGAATACAAGTCCAGGTATTGCACCATTAAAGTCCATGGACCACTGAGCCCAAAATGCATGGGTGAGGCCCACACAAGATACCAGATCAAAATGGAGAGAACACTGCAGGGGCATCAGATAGATGCCTCAGGGCAAAGGGAAGGGGGGGCACCTCAGCCGGATGACTGCACGATGCCAGATCCACGAGGGGGCTCCATGCCCACTGATGTATCGTGGAGAGTGCAAAGCCACAGTCTCACAAGTCTCTCCAGTGGGTGGGTTGCCCACTGCTTTATCCTGGGGAGTGCAAAGCCACAGTCTCACAAGTCTTTTCAGTGGGTGGGTTGCCCACTGCTTTATCCTGGGGAGTGCTAAGCCACAGTCTCACAAGTCTTTTCAGTGGGTGGGTTGCCCACTGCTTTATCCTGGGGAGTGCAAAGCCACAGTCTCTCAAGTGGCTAACCGTCTCCACTGGTTCTGGAGGGGGCTTTGTGCCCAGAGTGCTTCATCCTGCCGAGGGCAAAGGTAGTGGATGTCTTTCTCCACTGGTTCTGGAAGGGGCTTTGTGCCCAGAGTGCTTCATCCTGCCAAGGACAGAGGTAGTTGAAGTCTTTCTCCACTGGTTCTGGAGGGGGCTTTGTGCCCAGAGTGCTTCATCCTGCCAAGGACAGAGGCAGTAGATGTCTTTCTCCACTGGTTCTGGAGGGGGCTTTGTGCCCAGAGTGCTACAACCTGCTCGTGGCGGATTCAGTAGCATCTGAGCTTTCTGCGCTCATTGGCCTGCGGTGCTGGTGGCGGCGGTGTCCTTGGCAGCGGTGCTGGTGGCAGCGGTGTCCTGTGAAGCGGTGCTGGTGGCGGCGGTGTCCTGTGAAGTGGTGCTGGTGGCGGCGGTGTCCTGAGAAGTGGTGCTGGTGGCGGCGGTGTTCTTGGCAGCGGTGCTGGTGGCGGCGGTATCCTTGGCAGCGGTGCTGGTGGCAGTCTTGTCCGCCATGCAGGTTTGCGGCGACTTGCCTTTCTTTCTGTGCCCCTTCCCCACCTTGGATGGTGGTGCAGCTGTCTTCCCACTCCCAACTGTACTCCTGGGAGAGCCCTTGGTGACAGATGTGTTGCCTTCTCCCGGCGGACAATGGGCAACTTTTTATGCTTCTGAGGTGGGGGACTGTCCGTGGTCTGGCTCCTTGGCACACTGGCTGCCCTGCTGCTTGGCGCACTCCAGAAGCTGGTTACTGCTGGCACCACTGTCCCCGGTGATGTGGTGGCAGAGGTGCTGGGTTGGGACCTGGAAAGGTGGGCCCTAAGGGACTGAAGGGGTGGGGGAGCTGAGGGGGAGAGGTCAAGGTGGACAGGAAAAGTTTTTTTGGACACACTAGGACGGGTAGATGGAGTGGGTTTGGGATGGAGGAAGTGGTAGTGGTTGTAGGAGGTGTACATTTGCTGACTTTGGGTAAAGGTGCATGGGCTGGAGGCTGTCATGAGGTGGATGTCTGTTGGGTGGGTGTGTGCCTGCATTTGTGTACCTTGGGAGGTGTGCTCACAGACACACTGGGAGAGGACACAGGGGATGTGTGAATGGTACTGGGGCGGTGAGTGCACGTGAGTGGGGTGTGGTGATGAGTGTGCTGGTGATGGACGTAGTGGCTGAAGATGTAGTGCATGAAGGTGTAAGTGGAGACGAGACAGGGAGGGAGGAGGGAGACGAGGAGGAGGGGGACACAGTGGAGGCAGTGGATGTTGGTATGTGTGCATGGGTATGATGCTTGTGTGAGTGCATGTGGGATGTGTGGTGCTTATGTTTGCCAGAGCTTCCCTTGTGTGTTGAGGTGTGTGCATGCTGGTCTGATGGTGTGCTTGGGATAGGCTGAGGTACAGGGTATTGGGGCTGGGTGGAGGTAGTTGGAGATGGGAGGCTGGGCCTAGGGACAATGGCTGCCATCAGTGCTGAGGCCAGAGTGTGAAAAGCTTGCTGTTGGGCTGCCTGACCAGAATGAATGCCCTCCAGGTATGCATTTGTCTGTTGCAACTGCCTCTCTACACCATGGATGGTTTTCAAAATGGTAGACTGCCCAACAGTGAGGGATCTGAGGAGGTCAATGGCCTCCTCACTGAGGGCAGCAGGGCTGACAGGGGCAGGGGCTGAGGTGCCAGGGGCGAAGGAGATGCCCACCCTCCTGGGTGAGTGGCCACGGGGCACATGCTGAGGGGCTGCTGGTAGGGGGGGTGGCGGCTGTACCTGTAGATGCGGGGGGCACAGAGGGGCCCGCTACCGCAAGGGAGCTCCCATCAGAGAAGGAGTCCATGTCGCTGGTCTCAGCTCCCGTCCCGGCAGTGGAGCTCCCCTTGCCCTCCGTCCCACTGGTGGCTTCAGACTCCGTAGTCTCGCCCTCCAGGGCCATGTGGGATGCAGCTTTCTCCTGCTCTGGTGGCACAGTTCCTCCGCCTGATGATACTAATGCACACAAGAACAGGGAGACCACAAAAAGGGGGGGGGGAGACAGAAGAAAAACATGTTCAGAGCATGCAAACCGCTACCGTCGGTGGACACTACAGACACAGAAGCCCCCTGCACTAGGCCATGTACTTTGAGTACCCTAATTAATCACAAGGACATGGGTTACAAGGCCTATGCCCGATTGCTGCACACATGGAAGTCACAGGAGCCTGACTAGGTGTAGTTGCCTCTGAACACAGGTGGGGGGTGCCAAATGGCCTGCCTTATGAAGGGACCTTGCCAACTAAACACGCCCTGGCCTAGGGGAACCCACAGCCCACCTCTCCCACCCAGACACCTCCAGTGCGTGCTGAATCAGCTAAATGAGAGTATACTCACCTCCTTGTGGCTGCTGTGATGCCCTCAAGTGCCCATCCACCTCCAGATACGCCACCACCAGGATCCGGAACATCAGGTGGGTCATGGTGCCGCGGGCACCCCTCCCACGTTGGGAGGCCATCCTCAGCTGGGCCTCCGCCATCTTCTTGCTCCAGTGGCGAATGTCCTCCCATCTTTTACGGCAGTGGGTGCTCCGCCTGTGGTGGACCCCCAGGGTCCGGACTTCCTTGGCGACGGCACACCAAATATCCTTCTTCTGGTGGACGCTGACCTACAGGAATAGTACAGGGGAAAAGGAGAAGATATAACCATCCGCACCGTCACAGTCATTGGCCAGCATCCCTACCCTTGCTATGACGCACATCCACTCACCGTCGTTTCATGCACGCCTCATTCTCCCACCCATCTTCCCTCCACACCACTCCACATAGGCATTGCCCATACAGCATGCTCACAGTGTACTTACCTGTTTGTCTGGAGGACCGTAGAGTAGTGTGTACTGGGGTAGGACCCCATCCACTAGTTTCTCCAACTCCTCCATGCAGAAGGCAGGGGCCCTTTCCCAAGACACATGAGCCATTGTCTCTTTCAGACTGAGGTCACAGCAGCACTTGCAGTGTAGGTCTTTTCCTGTCGAAGATCAGGGATCAAGTGATTAAACAGAGAGAAAATGGCGGTCACGTCATTGGCTCCTGGGACCCATAGGATCCAATGTTAACCAATGCAGGATTGTGCTGCGGTCTTCGACCGCCTACCACGACAGTGTACAACGCCAGCACAGTTACCTCATATCACCTTGTCCCACATTACAGGTCAGGCAGCCGCCGTTTCAGGGGGCCACATGGCATTAATTTTAAATGCATCACACATATTTAGGCATTGCTTACGCACTAAGACAGGCACATAGCGGATTAAAAAAATTGTGGAATAAAGTTGTGTTTTCGTACCTCAGTGTTGGCTGACTCTGTGTTTGCTGTTCTCCTCCATAGAGCACGTCCGCTGGGGCAGGTGAGGAGATGGCGGCATCCTCCGGTGTACAGACCACTGGTGGACCTGTCGATAATGGAAGAGCAACATGTAATTGTCACCTACAGACTGGACCATGCCACAATCCAGGAACTTTGTGCCCTTTTGGAGCCAGACCTCATCTCAGCTATCCGCCATCCCACAGGAATCACCTCTCTAGTGCAGGTCCTGTCAGTAATCCATTTCCTGGCAAGTGGGTCTTTTCAAACAACAGTGGCCATAGCATCAGGGATGTCCCAGCCTATGTTCTCCAACGTGTTGTCCAGAGTGTTGTCTGCCCTGCTTAAACACATGCGCAGCTACATCGTTTCGCTCAGGTGGAGGATTTGCCTGCAGTGAAAGGTGACTTCTATGCCCTGGGACATATCCCCAACATCATTGTTGCCATTGATGGGACACATGTGGCCTTGTTCCCCCCCTCCCCCCACAGGAGTGAACAGGTGTACAGAAACCGGAAGAGTTACCATTCGATGAATGTGCAGATGGTGTGTTTGGCCGGCCAGTACATCTCCCATGTGAATGCCAAGTTTCCTGGCTCACTACATGATGCTTACATTCTGAGGAATAGCAGCATCCCTTATGTGATGGGGCAACTCCAGAGGCACCATGTGTGGCTATTAGGTGAGGACATGGACCTTATACAGTGTGACTAGGTGTCTGGGTCTGGGGATATCCCTAAGAGTTAGTATGTGTCTGACAGATTTCCTTCAACATTTGCAGGTGACTCTGGTTATCCCAACATGTCATGGCTACTGACCCGAGTGAGGAATCCCAGGACAAGGGCAGAGGTATGTTACAATGAGGCCCATGGGTGAACTAGGAAGGTTATAGAGATGACCTTCGGCCTCTTGAAGGCCAGGTTCAGGTGCCTCCATCTGACAGGTGGTTCCCTATTCTACTCACCAAAGAAGGTGTGCCAGATCATCATGGCCTGCTGTATGCTTCACAACTTGGCTTTGCGAAGACAGGTGCCTTTTCTGCAGGAGGATGGTCCAGATGGAGGTTTTGTGGCAGCTGTGGAGCCTGTGGACAGTGAAGACGAGGAAGCAGAAGAAGAGGACATTGACAACAGGTACACAGTGATACTGCAATACTTCCAGTGAGACACAGGTAAGAAGACAACACTGCCTGCTACATCTGATTTTAATCTACTACCTCTCTACTGTCTGTCATTTTCACCCAATGTATGGTCACTGAGTTGTCACTTTCCCTTATGATTTCACAGATGTGGGTCCCACTGTGTGACATCTGCTTTATTTTTCATGGACTAGAGCTGTGTGACATAGGTATGTTGACATTACATTTGAAAGAACATTTTGCCACTGTAATTGCTAATACACTATTTCAAAATCACAGACAGACTCCTGATTGTTTTGTGCTTTAAGGGTGTTTATTTAAGTGCTCAATATTGGAGGGGGTTGTAAAATGGTGAGGGCTGATGGCGGAGGAATGTCCATGGCAGAGTCCAGTCTATTAGTCTCACAGGTGCATTGTCCAAAGGGGCATAGGAAGTGGAGCTGGGGCAGTTTAAGGATGGACAGGGTGACAAGGTGGGACAAAAGGATGACAATCAGGATGGTCTCATTTCTTGGCGGGGGTCTTGGCATTGTTCTTTGTCTTTGTCCTGGATCTCAGGGACCATTTGTGGGGTGGTTCTCCCTCTGCAAGGGGTGGGGTGCTGGTGTGGTGGTCCTGTGGCGGTGCCTCCTGTCCACTAGCGCCGGCAGAGGTGGTGGGCAGTTCATTGTCCAGGCTAGTGTCAGGGTCCCCTTGTTGTGCCACATTGTCCCTCCTGATGTTCACGAGTTCCTTCAGCACCCCTACAATGGTGCCCAGGGTGGAATTGATGGATTTGAGTTCCTCCCTGAAGCCAAAATACTGTTCCTCCTGCAGCCGCTGGGTCTCCTGAAACTTGGCCGGTACTGTTGCCATTGTCTCCTGTAAATGGTGGTAGGCTCCCATGATGTTGGAGAGGGCCTCGTGGAGAGTGGATTCCCTGGGCCTGTCCTCGCCCTGTCGCACAGCAGCCCTCCCAGTTCCCCTGTGTTCCTGTGCCTCTGTCCCCTGAACCGTGCGCCCACTGCCACTGCCCCCAGGTCCCTGGTGTTGTTGGTATGGTGGGTTAGCCTGGGTTCCCTGTAGTGGTGGACACACTGCTGCTTGACGTGTCCTGGGGGCAGAGGTATGGGCCTACTGGGTGGGTGCTGTGCTGGTGTTTCAGGAGGGGGGAAGCTCTGTTGTGGCTTGTGCCAGTGTGAGGGAAACGACTGTCCCAAGGTCCCAGATGGGCCGGGCTGGTCATCTAGATCCAGTTGGACAGAGCGGCTGTCATCACTGTGGGCCTCTTCTGTGGGTGGAGTGGACATGTCTGGAACCTCCTGTCCGGTGACGTTGGGTAGGGGTCCTGCAGGGGTGTAAAGGCATAATTATTGCATCTGTGTGTGCCATGGTGTGCAATGGATGGGTGACCCTGTACCCCAGTGCTTGCATTCTTGTGTAGGACCTTGTGTGCTAAATGTTTAGGGGTGTGTGTGTGGGTATGTGCAGTGGCCATGCATTGGTGATGAGTGTCCATGCTTTGTTGTTGCATGCAGGGCTTGATGTTGGGATGTGTGGTTTGTGATAGTGCGACATGTGTGAGGAGTTTTAGTGATGGGGTGGGGGCGAGGGTGTGGGTATGTGATAGCATGCAGGTAAGGTGGGGGATGAAGTATTTAAAGATTTGCCTTACCAGAGTCCATTCCTCCAGCTACTCCTGCGAGGCCCTCAGGATTCAGTATAGCCAAGACCTGCTCCTCCCATGTTGTTAGTTGTTAGTTGTGGAGGAGGGGGTGGGGGTCCGCCGCCAGTCTTCTGAACTGCAACCTGGTGCCTTGAGACCACGGAACGTACCTTCCCCCGTAGGTCGTTCCACCTCTTCCTGATGTCATCCCGTGTTCTTGGGTGCTGTCCCACTGCGTTTACCCTGTCCACGATTCTGCGCCATAGCTCCATCTTCCTAGCTATGGTGGTGTACTGCACCTGTGATATGACTTGTTGTGGCTCTACCTGGATGATTTCCTCCACCATGACCCTGAGCTCCTCCTCAGAAAACCTGGGGTGTCTTTGCGGTGCCATGGGGTGGTGTGGGTGATGTGTGGGTGGTGTATGTTGTGATGTGTGGGGTGATGTTTAGGGGTGTGTGCTGTTTTGTGCGTGGATGTTGTGTGAGTGATGGTGTTGAGTGCCTGTGGATGCTAGTTTGTAGATGGTGGTGTCTCTCTCTGGCCTTCTTTCAAATTTTTGGTTGTAAGGGTTTGTGGGTGTGTGTTTTATATTGTATTGGATGTGTGGGAGTGGTGTCTGTATGTCTATCATGTGTGTGTATTTTGAATTGTCCAATGTGGTTGTGTTTTGTAAATGTGTGTGAATTTTGAGCGCAGCGGTGTGTACCGCCAATGGAATACTGCGGTTGAAAAAACGCCGCATGGATTCGTGGGTCGTGATAGTGTGGACGTATTCCTGTTGGTGTGACGGTGTCGGTTTTGTTATCACCAGTTTATCACTGACCTTTGGTGTGGCGGACTTGTGTGGGTGTCTGGATTTTGGAGGATTCCGGACTGTGGGTTGTAATAGCTGTGGCAGAATTCCGCGGCTGCGGCGGTATGTAGGTGGTCTTCTGCACGGCGGTAAGATGCATTTACCGCCAATGTTGTAATGACCCCCTTATTCTCTTTTTCGGGAGATTTTCTTTACCGGGACAAACCTGCAAGTCAGGCCGGGTCGCAGTTGAGGCAAGCCGGCTAGAGTTGCAGCCGCGGGTCGGTCCCTCTATGAAGCTTTTTTCCAAAAGTTCTCCAAAGTTCTCCAAACTTATGGATCTTCTTCCAGATGTTAGTTTAAGGTTCTTTTGGGGTCCACAGCTCACCCCAAGGTTCCAGAAGCTCTGAGATGCTCCTTGGGGGTGTGGACTACAACTCCCAGAATGCACCTGGTGCAAACTCCTTTTTGGCCACTGGACAGTGGTCAGCTGGTTGGTTTCTTCAGGAGTTGGTGCAGGGGACTCTGGTTAGCAAGTTTTCACCTGTAGCAAACAGGGAGTCCCTCCTTGAACCTGTTGAAGTTAGGCAAAGTCCTTCTTGTGGTGAAGCCCAAGTGTGCAGCTGGTACAGTCCTTCGGAGTGCAGGGTCCCGGTGCAGGCCAGAGGTCCAACAGGGCAGTCCTTATTCTCCTGTAGTTCTTCCTTGTTGGAAGCTGATGGGGATCTGAGGTGTGGGTGCAAGTCTGCCAGTTTTATTCCTGCTCCTGGGTGAAAAAAGGGGGCTTCTGGTTCTCCAAACAGGTAAAGGGTCCTTCCCCCTGTGATGACCACTTCCTGGGAAGTGTGGCAAAAATAAATCCCAAGGAGCAACATTCCTCAAACATCCATCATGGCTGAAAGTGATTTTTGGAGGTTACATCTGGCTGAACCCACCCACAGGTGTGGCTTAAAATCCTAAACACACCCCTCTCCTGCACTATTCTAATCTAATCAAGGGGGCACCTAATTGTCTGGGTTTGCAGGATGTGAGGGTGTTGCTGGGTTGCTCCAAATGTCCTTCTCTGTCTTTGAAGACCAGTTTGGCAGAACCTCCCCCTTACTGCTTCATCATCTGCTGAGGGGTGATCTCCTCCACCAGGCACATCTGTTTGTGTGGAGCCAGGCCACTTCACACCTCATCAAGGCAGCCTGGCCAGGGTGCCAGAGGCTGGCCAATTAGAGCACAGCAGCAAAAACACTGCAGGGCTGAAGTTGGCAACTTTTCAGGTACAGTTTAAAACTCTTTACCTGAACAAGTTATATCAAATCCCACAACTGGAAGTTGTGGGATTTATTATAACAATTAATTTGATACCAAACTTCTGGTATCTGTTCCTTAACCCCTTCGCTGCCAGGCCCTTTCCCCTCCTGGGCCGAGCCTCTTTTTTGGTTATTTGGGGCAGATTGCGCTAAGGCCCTCATAACTTTTTGTTCACATAAGCTAGCCAAGCCAAATTTGCGTCCTTTTTTTGCAACATCCCAGGAATTCTAGAGGTACCCAGACTTTGTGGGTTCCCCTGAAGGAGACCAAGAAATTAGCCAAAATACAGAAAAAAGTTAGTGTAAAAAAAAAAATGGGAAAAAAGGGCTGCAGAAGAAGGCTCGTGGTTTTTCCCCTGAAAATGGCATCATCAAAGGGTGGTAAAATCACCATCTTCCCAGCTTTCAGGAACAGGTAGACTAGAATTAGAAAACCCCATTTTTCAACACAATTTTGAAATTTTACTGGGACATACCCCATTTTTACTATTTTTTGTGCTTTTAGCCTCCTTCCAGTTAGTGACCGAAATGGGTGAGAAACCATTGCTGGATCCCAGACAGCTAAACATTTTCGAAAAGTAGACACAATTCTGAATTCAGCAAGGGGTCATTTGTGTAGATCCTACAAGTGTCTCCTACAGAAAATAACAGATGAAATAAAAGAATATTGAAATTGAGGTGAAACAAAACAGCCATTTTTCTCCATGTTTTACTCTGTAACTGTTTCCTGCGATGTCAGATTTTTGAAAGCAATATACCGTTACGTCAGCTGGACTCTTCCGGTTGGGGGTATATATAGGGCTTGTAGGTTCATCAAGAACCATAGGTACCCAGAGCCAACAAATGAGCCGCACGTTGCAATGGGTTTTCATTCTATACCGGGTATACAGCAATTCATTTGCTGAAATATAAAAAATGAAAAATAGGTATCAAGAAAACCTTTGTATTTCCAAAATGGCCACAAGATAAGGTGTTGAGAAGCAGTGTTTATTTGCACATCTCTGAATTCCGGAGTGCCCATACTAGCATGTGAATTACAGGGCATTTCTCAAATAGATGTCTTTTTTACACACTGTCTTACATTTGGAAGGAAAAAATATAGTGAAAGACAAGAGGCAATAACACTTGTTTTGCTATTCTGTATTCCTCCATGTCTGGCGATAAAAATGGCACCTCACTTGCGTGGGTAGGCCTAGCGCCCGCGACAGGAACTGCCCCAAAACACAACATGGACACATCACATTTTCAGAAAGAAAACAGAGCTGTTTTTTGCAAAGTGGCTAGCTGTGGATTTTGACCTCAAGCTTAGCCGGCACCTAGCGGAACCTAGCAAACCTGCACAGTTTTGAAAACTAGACACCTAGGGGAATCCAAGATGGGGTGACTTGTGAGGCCCTGACCAGATTCTGTTACCCAGAATCCTTTGCAAACCTCAACATTTGGCCAAAAAGACACTTTTACCTCTCATTTCGGTGACAGAAAGTTCTGGAATCAGAGAGGAGCCACAAATGTCCTTTCACCCAGCGTTCCCCCAAGTCTCCAGATAAAAATGGTACCTCACTTGTGGGGGTAGGCATAGCGCCAGCGACAGGAAAAGCCCCAAAACACAAAGTGGGCACATCACATTTTCACACAGAAAACAGAGCTGTTTTTTGCAAAGCCCCTAGCTGTGGATTTTGGCCTCTAACTCAGCCGGCACCTAGGGAAACCTAGCAAACCTGTGCAGTTTTTAAAACTAGACACCTAGGGGAATCCAGGATGGGGTGACTTGTGAGGCCCTGACCAGATTCTGTTACCCAGAATCCTTTGCAAACCTCAACATTTGGCCAAAAAAAATACTTTTTCCTCTCATTTTGGTGAAAAAAAGTTCTGGAATCAGAGAGAAGCCACAAATTTCCTTCCACACAGCGTTTCCCCAAGTCTCCAAATAAAAATTATACCTCACTTGTGGTGGTAGGCCTAGCGCCAGTGACAGGAAAAGCCCCAAAACACAAAGTGGACACATCACATTTTCACAAAGAAAACAGAGCTGTTTTTTGCAAAGCACCTAGCTGTGGATTTTGGCCTCTAGCTCAGCCTGCAACTAGGGAAACCTAGCAAACCTGTGCAGTTTTGAAAACTAGACACATAGGGGAATCCAAGATGGGGTGACTTGTGAGGCTCCGACCAGGTTCTGTTACCCAGAATCTTTTGCAAACCTCAAATTTGGCCAAAAAAATACCTTTTCCTCTCATTTCGGTGACAGAAAGTTCTGGAATCAAAGAGGAGCCACAAATTTCCTTCCACCCAGCATTCCTCCAAGTCTCTCAATAAAAATGGTACCTCACTTTTGTGGGTGGGCCTACTGCCCACGAAAGTAAATGCCCCAAAACACTATCTGGACACATCAAAATTGTCAAAATCAAAACTACCTGTTTTTGCAGGGGCACCTGCGTTTTTGGTCCTGGGCTCAGCAGCCTTCTAGGGAAACCTACCAAACCCAGACATTTCTGAAAACTAGACACCCAAGGGAGTCCAGTGAGGTGTGACATGCGTGGATGCCAACAGGTTTTCTTACCCAGAATCCTCAGCAAACCTCAAATTTCGCTAACAAATCATATTTTTCTCACATTTCTGTGTGGGATCACCGCATTGGGACAACGTTCATACCACCTACTGTTCCCCTCAGTCTCCCGGTAAAAATTATACCTCATTTGTGTAGGTGGGCCAAGAGCTTGTGAAAGGGAAGAGCCAAAAACATGTCGATATTGAGGGGGAACCAAAGGGGGTTCAAAAGTGCAGTTTGCAAAAAAACATTTTTAGGCTGACAAGTGCAGCAGAATTTTTATTGGTATAGATGAGACAATGCTGGGTAGTAGGAATTTTGTGGATTCCTGCAGATTCCAGAAGTTTCCATCACAAAAACGTGGGAAAAATGTGTGATTTTCAGCAAAGTTGGAGGTTTGCAGGGGATTGTGGGTACAAAAATGGTGCGAGGTGCATTTGAAACACACCACCCTGGAATCACCCAGATGTTTAGTTTTCAGATGTGTCTAGGTCTTGTGGATATTTCTGCATGGCAGCGTCCCAAAGTCCATAAAGTGCAGCCCTCACCATTCCAAGTGGGACGATTTTGAGAGTTAGCCAAGCTCTCATGCCTCAAATGTAAAAGTAAAACCCAAAGTAATCAAATGTCTTCTTGCTTGCTGTGGGATAAGATGTATTAGAGTGCAGGGGAGAGATGAAAGACTGTTACCCCCTTCAGTTGGGGTGGGGTCATAACCAGGCACATACTGGTTGGTAGCCACCACCCCAATATTTTTCATTTTACAAAAAAATCCCTGGCATCTATAGACTTTCTGCCCCCCCCGGGGTGTGGATCAGGGTTAATTGCCCCATCTGCCCACTGGTGACCAGAACAACTTTGGCCCCATTTATTTGGGGTAGGGGTATGGCCATACCCCACCCTCTTATTTTGGAAAAAAAATAACTTTCCTTGCCTCTGGTGGGCTTCCTGCCCCCCTGAGGTGCAGATGGGCCTTCCAAAAATAGGCTCATCTGCCCCCAATGGGGGCAGATATGGCCAACAGTAATGTGCCCCCATGGGGAGAGACCCTTACCCAAGGGGCTGCCCCCCTAAAGAAAACCCACGCATACACACACATCAATCCCTGGTGCATAAGTGGTTTCTTCCCCTTTTGGGGCAGATTGGCCTAACAAAAATCGGCTGATCTGCCTCCAAGTGGGGCAGAAATGGTCTAAATACAATTTTCCCCACAAGGGAGCGACCCTTGACTAAGGGGTCGCTCCCCACCTCTAAAAAACAAAACAAAAAAAGAAAAACCCCAATTTTTTTTAGCCCTGGTGCCTAGAGGTTTCTGCCACACCTGGGGGCAGATCAGCCGATTTTTGTTAGGCCAATCTGCCCCAAAAGGGGAAGAAACCACTTATGCACCAGGGATTGATGTGTGTGTATGCGTGGGTTTTCTTTAGGGGGGCAGCCCCTTGGGTAAGGGTCTCTCCCCATGGGGGCACATTACTGTTGGCCATATCTGCCCCCATTGGCCCACTAACAATAGGCCGATCTGCCCCCAGGGGGGGCAGAAAAGGCCTTAAATAAATCTGCCCCCCTTTCCCCAGGGAGCGACTCTTGCCTAAGGGGTCACTCCCCTTGCGTGAAATTGGCCCAAAAAAAAGATCCCCGGTGCCTAGTGGTTTCTACCCCCCCTTGTGGGCAGATTGGCCTAACAAAAATCAGCTGATATGCCCCCAAGAGGGGGCAGAAATGGTCCAAATACAATGTGCCCCCCAGGGGAGTGACCCTTGGCTGAGGGTTCGCTACCCAGCTCTAAAAAACAAAACAAACAAACAAACAAACAAACAAAAATGTATCCCTGGCGCCTAGACACTTCTGTCCCCCCGGGGGCAATTTGGCCTAATAACAATAGGTCAATTTGCCCCCAGTGGGGGCAGAAATGGGCTAAAACAAATTTGCCCCCGCCCTCCCGGGAAGCGACCCTTGCCTAAGGGGTCACTCCCCTTGCGTAAAATTTGCGCAAAAAAAAAGATCCCCGGTGCCTAGTGGTTACTGCCCCCCTTGAGGGCAGATGGCCTAACAAAAATCGGCCGATCTGCCACCAAGGGGGGCAGAAATGGTCTAAATACAATTTGCCCCTCAGGGCAGTGACCCTTGCCTAAGGGGTCGCTCCCACTGCCAAAAAACAAAACAAACAAGAAAACCCCCTAAAAAAATGTATCCCTGGCACCTAGAGGTTTCTTCCTCCCTGGGGGCTGATTGGCCCGAATAACAATAGGCCAATCTGCCCCGGGGGGCAGAAATGGCCTAAAATCAATTTGCCCCCTCCTCCCCCCCCAGGGAGCAACCCTTGCCTAAGAGGTCGCTCCCCTTGCGTGAAATTGGCGCAAAAAAAAAGATACCCGGTGCCTAGTGGTTTCTGCCCCCCTTGTGGGCAGATTGGCCTAACAATAATCGGGCGATCTACCCCCAAGGAGGGCATAAATGGTCTAAATAAAATGTGCCCCCCAGGAGAGTGACCCTTGGCTAAGGGGTCACTGCTTTTGCGTGACATTGGCGCAAAAAAAAGATCCCCGGTGTCTAGTGGTTTCTGCCCCCTTGGAGGCAGATTGATCTAACAAAAATTGGCCGAAATACAATTTGACCCCCAGGGGAGCGACCCTTGCCTAAGGGATCGCTCCCCATCTCTAAAAAAACAAACAAAAAAAAAAAATACACACAATTTTTTTTTGCCTTGGCGCCTAGAGGTTTCTGCCCCCCCCCAGGGGCAGATCGGCCTAATAACAATACGCCGATCTGCCCCCAGGGGGGGTAGAAAAGGCCTTGAAAATGATTGTCCCCTTGGGGAGCGACCCTTGCCCAAGAGGTCGCTCCCCTCATGCCAGTTTCCATGGAAAAATAAATCCCTGGTGTCTAGTGGGCATTTCAAAAGCCAGATAGCTTTACAACCCGGCATTTGAAATGCTCTGAGAGACTTCAAAGGGAAGGTTTTAGAAATTGGGTTTTTGCTTGGCAGTCAGGTTACCCTCTGTCCAAGCAAGAACCCTCACTCTAGTCAGGGTAAGTCACACACAATCCAAAATTAGCCTGTGCCCACCCTCTGGTAGCTTGGCACGAGCAGTCACGCTTAACTTAGAAGGCAATGTGTAAAGTATTTGTGCAATAAATCATACAATACCACCATATAGCACCACAAAAATACACCACACAGTGTTTAGAAAAATATATAATATTTATCAGGATAATTGTAGGTCAAAACGAATAAAGTTGCAATGTGAATTTGTAGAGATATCACTGAAAAGTGATATGAAATGTCTTAGGTCTTTAAAAAGCAAACAAAGTCTCTTTCAAGCACAAAGTACCTGGTTTGGAGTGGAAAATCTCCTCAGAGGGCCAGAGATACGTGGAAAAATGGTGTGTGTGTCGATTTTCCCCCAGCACACATGGACTTGCGTCGTTATTTTCCATGCGGGAAAGTCGTGCGTCGTTTTCCGGCGTGCAGACAGTCTCTTTCTGTGGATCGCGGGGATTACTAGATGTCCCGAGTCTGTGCATGGATTTTCCTGCTTGTTTTCCGGCTGCGCGTCGTTCTGCGGGGCTGCGCGTCAAAATTTCGATCTCACGGCAGGCGTCGCGTCGATTTCTCCTCTGGAGGTCGGGCGGCGTTGTCCTTGCGAAGCCGTGCGTCGAAGTTCCGGTCGCCCCGAAGGCGTCGCGTCGTTCAGCGTCGGTGTGCGGCGTTTTTCGCGCCGCGGAACAAGCTGTGCGTCGAAAATTTCGGCGCACGGAGCATCCAAGTGAAAGAGAGAAGTCTTTTTGGGCCTGAGACTTCAGGGAACAGGAGGAAAGCTCTGTCCAAGCCCTTGGAGAGCACTTTCACAGCCAGACAAGAGTTCAGCAAGGCAGCAGTCCTTTGTAGAAAGCGGACAGGTGAGTCCTTTGAGCAGCCAGGCAGTTCTTCTTAGCAGGATGTAGTTTCTGGTTCAGGTTTCTTCTCCAGCAAGTGTCTGATGAGGTAGGGCAGAGGCCCTGTTTTATACCCAAATGTGCCTTTGAAGTGGGGGAGACTTCAAAGAGTGGCTAAGAAGTGCACCAGGTCCCCTTTCAGTTCAATTCTGTCTGCCAGGGTCCCAGTAGGGGGTGTGGCAGTCCTTTGTGTGAGAGCAGGCCCTCCACCCTCCCAGCCCAGGAAGTCCCATTCAAAATGCAGATGTATGCAAGTGAGGCGGAGTACCCTGTGTTTGAGGTGTGTCTGAGTGAATGCACAAGGAGCTGTCAACCAAGCCCAGCCAGACGTGGATTGTAAGGCACAGAAAGATTTAAGTGCAAAGAAATGCTCACTTTCTAAAAGTGGCATTTCTAGACTAGTAATATTAAATCCGACTTCACCTTTCAGCAGGATTTTGTATTACCATTCTGGCCATACTAAATATGACCTTCCTGCTCCTTTCAGATCAGCAGCTGCCACTTCAACAATGTATGAGGGCAGCCCCAATGTTAGCCCATGAAGGGAGCAGGCCTCCCAGTAGTGTAAAAACGAATTTAGGAGTTTTACACTACCGGGACATATAACTACACAGGTACATGTCCTGCCTTTTACCTACACAGCACCCTGCTCTAGGGGTTACCTAGGGCACACATTAGGGGTGACTTATATGTAGAAAAAGGGGAGTTCTAGCCTTGGCAAGTACTTTTAAATGCCAAGTCGAAGTGGCAATGAAACTGCACACACAGGCCTTGCAATGGCAAGCCTGAGACAAGGTTAAGGGGGCTACTTAAGTGGGTGGCACAACCAGTGCTGCAGGTCCACTAGTAGTATTTAATCTACAGGCCCTAGGCACATATAGTGCACATTACTAGGGACTTATAAGTAAATTAAATAGTCCAATCAGGTATGATCCAAAGTTACCATGTTTAAAAAGGGAGAGAGCATATGCACTTTAGCACTGGTTAGCAGTGGTAAAGTGCGCAGAGTCTAAAAGCCAGCAAAACAGGGTCCAAAAAGTGGAGGGAGGCAGGCAAAAAGTTAGGGGTGACCCCCCTAAGGCATGACAGGTCTAACATGTGTCCCCCCCAGCTGAAAGTGGGGAGAGCTACCCGACCTCCTGGGAGCTCTCATCGCTAAGGCGGAAGTATCTGGAGAGACCATCAGCGTTGGTGTGGTCAACCCCTGGGCGATGCTCCACCGTAAAGTCCATCCCCTGTAGGGAAATGGACCACCTCAAGAGTTTTGGATTCTCACCCCTCATCTGCATGAGCCATCTGAGGGGCCTGTGGTCTGTCTGAACCCGGAAGTGAGTCCCAAACAGGTAGGGTCTTAGCTTCTTCAGTACCCAGACCACAGCAAATGCTTCTCTCTCAATAGCACTCCACCTTTGTTCCCGTGGTAATAGTCTTCTGCTAATAAAGACTAATGGTTGGTCTGCGCCCTCCTCATTCAGCTGTGCTAGAACAGCCCCTATGCCATGCTCTGAAACGTCTGTCTGAACAATAAATTCCTGGGAGTAGTCAGGGGCCTTGAGCACGGGGGCCGTGCACATGGCTTCCTTCAGAGAATCAAAGGCTTTCTGACAGGCCTCTGTCCAATTCACCAACCTAGATTGTTTCTTGGAAGTGAGTTCTGTCAAGGGGGACACAATGGTACCATAGCCCTTGACGAACCTGCGGTAGTATCCAGTGAGGCCCAAAAAGGCTCTCACCTCAGTCTGTGTTCTAGGTGGTTGCCAGGCCTTGATAGTTTCAATCTTGGCCTGGAGCGGCTGCACCCTTCCACCACCTACTAGGTGTCCCAAGTATACCACGAAACCCTGCCCAATCTGGCACTTACTAGCCTTGATAGTCAGGCCTGCCTGTTGCAGGGCCTGAAGTACCTCCTTGAGGTGGAGCAGGTGTTCCTCCCAGCTGGAACTGTAGACAGCTATGTCGTCTAGGTAAGCTGCACAGAAGGCATCTTTACCAGCTAGGACCCCGTTAACCAACCGTTGGAAGGTAGCGGGGGCATTTTTCAGCCCAACTGGCATCACCCAGAATTGGTAATGGCCATCAGGGGTGGAAAAAGCAGATCTTTCTTTAGCCCCCTCAGTCAGGCCAATCTGCCAGTACCCGGGAGTAAGATCGAACGTACTCAGGAACTTGGCAGCGCCTAGCCTGTCAACAAGCTCATCAGCTCGGGGGATGGGGTGAGCATCAGTCCGGGTGACTAAATTGAGACCCCGGTAGTCCACACAGAACCGGAGTTCTGGTTTCGCACCTGGGGCAGTAGCCTTGGGAACCAATACCACAGGGCTGGCCCAGGGACTACTGGATTTCTCAATAACCCCCAAAGTCAACATCTTGGAGACCTCCTCCTTGATGCTGGCCTTCACCTTATCTGACAACCTGTAAATTTTGTTCTTTACAGGGGCACTGTCACCTGTGTCAATGTCATGCACACAGAGGTGGGTTAGTCCAGGAGTAAGGGAGAACAGGGGGGAGAACCGCTCTAACAGCTCATAGCAGTCCCCTCTCTGGGTTGGAGTCAGGGAGTCAGAGAGAATGACACCACCTACTGACCCATCCCCTTCTTTGACAGCGAGGAGGTCGGGGAGAGGTTCACTCTCCTCTTCCATGCCCTCATCGGTGACTAGGAGCATACTGACCTCAGACCTCTCAAAGTGAGGTTTGAGCCGGTTGTGATGGAGGACCCTTAGGGATTGCCTAGGGGTCTTGAGGTCCACTAGATAAGTGGCCTCCCCTTTACGCTCCTTGATCTCAAAGGGGCCAGCCCAGCGGTCCTGGAGAGCCCTGGGCTCTACTGGCTCCATCACCCAAACTTTGTCTCCAGGTGAGAACTCAACTAGAGTGGCCTTCTGGTCGTACCACTCCTTCATCACCTCTTGACTGGCCTCGAGGTTACTCTGGGCCTGCTTCCAGAAGCGTTGGGTTTGTTTGCGGAGGGCCAGCATGTAGCTGACCACATCCTGGGGAGGGGCCTGGGGAGCTCTCTGCCAGCCCTCCTTAATGATGCTTAGGGGTCCCCTGACAGGGTGACCATAGAGAAGCTCAAAGGGGCTGAACCCCACCCCTTTCTGGGGCACCTCTCTATAAGCAAACAACAGGCAGGGTAAGAGGACGTCCCACTTACGCCTCATGGCCTCAGTCTGGCCACCAATCATGCCTTTTAGGGTCTGGTTGAATCTCTCAACCAGCCCATTGGTTTGAGGATGATAAGGGGTGGTAAACCGGTAGGTCACCCCACACTCATCCCACAGGGTCTTCATGTATGCAGACATGAAGTTTGTGCCCCTGTCAGACACGACCTCCTTAGCGAATCCCATACGGGTAAATATTCCCAACAGGGCTCTGGTCACCACCTTTGCAGTCACTGTTCTCAGAGGGATTGCCTCTGGATAGCGGGTGGCATGGTCCACCAAAACCAGGATAAACCTGTTGCCCAAGGCAGTTTTGGGGTCCAAGGGACCAACAATGTCGATGCCCACCCTTTCAAAGGGGGTGCCAATGACTGGGAGTGGGAGCAGGGGAGCTTTAAGCCGTTTCCCTGCCTTCCCACTAGCCTGGCAGATGGGGCAAGCTCTGCAGAAGTTATCGGAGGCTTTCCTCATTCGGGGCCAATGAAAGTGGGTGTTAAGCCTGTCAAAGGTCTTGTCTTGGCCCAGGTGTCCTGGCAGGGGAATGTCGTGAGCCTGGCCTAGTAGGAATTTCCGGTAACACTGGGGGACCACCAGCACACGGTGTGCACCAGGACCTGGAACCCTACGCTCACTGTAAAGGAGATAATTCTCCCAGTAAATATGGTGAGCGCCAGAGGCGTCACCTGCTGCTTGGTCTGTGGCCTGCTTCCTCAAACCCTCAAGGGTGGGGCATTCTTTCTGTGCCTTGCAGAATGCTTCCCTGGTTGCCCCCCCCCTCTACTTGCCAGCCAGCAAGTTCAGGTAGGTTACCCAGGGCAGCTATGTCCTCCCCGGTTGGCTCAGGGGCCTCCTCTTCCTCAGGGGCCTCGTCTACCACCGTGGGAACATTGGAGGCGGGTTTCCCGCACCCCTGGCGCCCCTCTTTGGCAGCTGTCTGGGCCATCTTTCCAGGCTCCAGACGCCCTTGACTCCCTTCCCGGGCAGCCATGGACCGTGTGGTCATGCAGACCCACTCAGGTAACCCTAACATCTCCAGGTGAGATCTGAGCTCCACTTCTTTCCAAGTAGTATGCTCAAGATCATTGCCTAACAGAAAATCTACAGGCATGGCAGGACTCACAGCTACTTTCAGAGTACCCGAGACCCCCCCCCCACTCAAAGGGAACCAGAGCCACTGGTAGGTGACTCTCACGATTGTCAGCCACTATGACCTGGTGGAATGTATTGGGGACTATCTGCTCTGTGGACACCAGCTGACTCTGGATAGTAGTCATACTGGCTCCTGTGTCACGCAGAGCCTCCACCTTCTGCCCATTAATGGTGACCCACTGCCTGTACTTGGAAGTATTTCGGGGCATGTGGGCTTTGGGCACCATTTCTCTTTCTCCCAGGGACACTAGGGAAATCTCTACCTGCTCCCCAAAGCTATCTGGGTCCATCTCCCCCCCTAGCGCTACACTAGTCAACCCAGGTGTCTGTCCGGTAGTGGACGGTGCCCTTTTGGAGCACTGGGGGTCGCCTTTATAGTGACCATACTGGTAACACTCCATACATTTGGGGTTGGACTTCCCTGACCTATCATATGTCCCTGGCTTTTTCCCAAATCTGGAGAAGGAATGGTTGCCACCCTCTCCCTGGGAATTCTTTTAGGGGCCTTTTGAGAGTTCCTTATCTATAAGTTTATCTCCCCCCTCTTTATTCTGTTGGGAACCCTGACCACCTTTGTGGGAGTCCCCCCAGGTACCTTTTTGGACACTCTGGTGCTAACCCAGATGTCCGCCTCCTCAGCAAGCTTCCTGGGATCAGTCTGCCTACAATCTACCAAGTGCTGGCGCAACTCTGTATAGGTAACATTGAGGATATGCTCTTTCAGAATCAAGTCATATAGCCCTTTATAATTATCTACTTTGTTGCCCCGCATCCATCCATTCAGTGCCTTACTGGAAAAGTCAAAGAAATCTACCCATGTGTGTGTGGTTTGTTTGGTGCTGTCCCTGAACCTCTGACGGTATCCCTCAGGGGTCAGCCCAAACTTGGCAAGTAAAGTGGCTTTCTGAAGTGGGTATGTGTTTTGATCAGGTTGATCCAATGTGAGAAGTGTGTCCCTCCCCAATGGCGGCACATAACCCCACATAGCTACCCCCCATTGCCCTTCAGGAACCTCATGAGCCCTTAGTGCAACTTCATAAGCAGCTAACCATTTATCTATGTCATCTCCCACCACAAAACTGGGCACCACATTTTTGGGTATACGAACCTTCTTTTCTCCAGCAGGTCCTGTCTGTATGCTGCCACCATTATTGCTGGATTCAGACTGTCTTGCCTTGATCTCCAGCTCCTTGAGACTCAGTTCATGAGCCAATAATATTTTCTTTTCAGCCAAAGCTCTTTCAGCTTCCACCTGTTTGGCTGCCCTTTCAGCTTCATCTTGAATCTGTTTGGCTGCTCTTTCAGCCTCAGCTTGCTTGGCTTCTCTCTCTGCCCTTCTTTCCTCTTGTTGAGCCTCAATTTTCAGTTTTGCCATTTGCAATTGGAACTCCCTTTCCTCTCTCCTTTCCTCTGCGGTCAGGCTTTGCACAGAGACACTGCTCCCTGGTCTGTAAGGGGGCACAATTGCAGTGGTAACATCATCCACAGATAGCAACAAATCCTCTGAGGGGCCATTTTCTGGCTCCTCTTCTTCATCATCCTCTTCTAAATGGGCTTCTGCCCAGGCCCTTAGCGCCACTTGAAAGTCCTTTCTGGAGGCCCCTTGGGTGGATACCCTCATTGCCCTGCAGAACCCTCTTAGCTGTTTGACCATATATGTATCCAACAGGACTAGGTCAAAGTCTCCTATTTGAGACCCAGTCAGAGACATGGTGAGTGAGGATTTAGTTTTTGAAAATTGTCAGGAAAAATTAATTTGCAAAAACAGATAAAAATCAAGTTGACCTTCAACTGTGGGTAGGTAGTGAAATACTTAGCTACTGTATGTCACTGCACAAATACAAGTCCTATCCTCACCGCTGATCACCAATGTTAGAAATGGGGTTTTTGGTTGGCAGTCAGGTTACCCTCTGTCCAAGCAAGAACCCTCACTCTAGTCAGGGTAAGTCACACACAATCCAAAATTAGCCTGTGCCCACCCTCTGGTAGCTTGGCACGAGCAGTCAGGCTTAACTTAGAAGCCAATGTGTAAAGTATTTGAGCAATAAATCATACAATACCACCATATAGCACCACAAAAATACACCACACAGTGTTTAGAAAAATATATAATATTTATCAGGATAATTGTAGGTCAAAACGAATAAAGTTGCAATGTGAATTTGTAGAGATATCACTGAAAAGTGATATGAAATGTCTTAAGTCTTTAAAAAGCAAACAAAGTCTCTTTCAAGCACAAAGTACCTGGTTTAGAGTGGAAAATCTCCTCAGAGGGCCACAGAAGAAGAGATACGTGGGAAAATGGTGTGTGCGTCGATTTTTCCACAGCACACACAGACTTGCGTCGTCATTTTCCACGCGGGGAAGTCGTGCGTCGTTTTCCGGCATGCAGACAGTCTCTTTCTGTGGATCGCGGGGATTACCAGATGTCGCGGTCGGTGCGTGGATTTTCCTGCTTGTTTTCCGGCTGCACGTCGTTCTGCGGGGCTGCGCGTCCAAATTTCGATCTCACGGCAGGCGTCGCGTCGATTTCTCCTCTGGAGGTCGGCGCCGGTGTCTTTGCGAAGCCGTGCGTCGAAGTTCCGGTCGTCCCGAAGGCGTCGCGTCGATCAGCATCGGTGTGCGGTGTTTTTCTCACCGCGGAACAAACTGTGCGTCAAAAATTTCGGCGCACGGAGCGTCCAAGTGAAAGAGAGAAGTCTTTTTGGGCCTGAGACTTCAGGGAACAGGAGGCAAGCTCTATCCAAGCCCTTGGAGAGCACTTTCACAGCCAGACAAGAGTTCAGAACGGCAGCAGGCCAACAGCAAGGCAGCAGTCCTTTGTAGAAAGCAGACAGGTGAGTCCTTTGAGCAGCCAGGCAGTTCTTCTTGGCAGGATGTAGTTTCTGGTTCAGGTGTCTTCTCCAGCAAGTGTCTGATGAGGTAGGGCAGAGGCCCTGTTTTATACCCAAATGTGCCTTTGAAGTGGGGGAGACTTAAAGAGTGGCTAAGAAGTGCACCAGGTCCCCTTTCAGTTCAATCCTGTCTGCCAGGGTCCCAGTAGGGGGTGTGGCAGTCCTTTGTGTGAGAGCAGGCCCTCCACCCTACCAGCCCAGGAAGACCCATTCAAAATGCAGATGTATGCAAGTGAGGCTGAGTACCCTGTGTTTGGGGTGTGTCTGAGTGAATGCACAAGGAGCTGTCAACCAAGCCCAGCCAGACGTGGATTGTAAGGCACAGAAAGATTTAAGTGCAAAGAAATGTTCACTTTCTAAAAGTGGCATTTCTAGAATAGTAATATTAAATCCGACTTCACCAGTCAGTAGGATTTTGTATTACCATTCTGCCCATACTAAATATGACCTTCCTGCTCCTTTCAGATCAGCAGCTGCCACTTCAACAATGTATGAGGGCGGCCCCAATGTTAGCCTATGAAGGGAGCAGGCCTCCCAGTAGTGTAAAAACGAATTTAGGAGTTTTACACAACCAGGACATATAACTACACAGGTACATGTCCTGCCTTTTACCTACACAGCACCCTGCTCTAGGGGTTACCTAGGGCACACATTAGGGGTGACTTATATGTAGAAAAAGGGGAGTTCTAGCCTTGGCAAGTACTTTTAAATGCCAAGTCGAGGTGGCAGTGAAACTGTACACACAGGCCTTGCAATGGCAAGCCTGAGACAAGGTTAAGGGGGCTACTTAAGTGGGTGGCACAACCAGTGCTGCAGGTCCACTAGTAGTATTTAATCTACAGGCCCTAGGCACATATAGTGCACATTACTAGGGACTTATAAGTAAATTAAATAGTCCAATCAGGTATGATCCAAAGTTACCATGTTTAAAAAGGGAGAGAGCATATGCACTTTAGCACTGGTTAGCAGTGGTAAAGTGCGCAGAGTCTAAAAGCCAGCAAAACAGGATCCAAAAAGTGGAAGGAGGCAGGCAAAAAGTTGGGGGTGACCACCCTAAGGCATGACAGGTCTAACAGAAGGAAATTCCTTTTGTTCTCTTTGAAGCCTCTCAGGCCCCCATCACATGATCAGAAGAGGAATGCTTTGCATTTCTCTTCCGATCGCGCTGGAAGCTGAGCTTCCAGCATGATAGGGAAGTGGCCTCTGATGAGGTCAGTGCACAAATGCGCAATGATGTCATCAGACGTCACTGGAGAGTCGGGGGGGTCAGGGGTGGAAGGGGAAGGGCTTACCCTTCCATCCCTGCCTTGGGGGGGTGGGAGGGAAGCCCATGGATGGAGTACGATCGCTCCCTCCGAGCTCCAGGCCGAGGACGTAATAGTTACATCCTCGGCACAGGAGCACTGTGGCGCGGAACGTAACCATTATGTACGCGGCACAGAAGGGGATAAGGGGACTTTTACAATTAAAATAAAGTCTCACCATTCTAGCCTATGGAGGCCATTCACTACAATGAGGGAAAAACGAATTTGGCAGTTTTACCTCACCAGGGCTTATAAAACTATTTTTATAAGGTCCCTGCTTATAGTTCCATGGCACCCAGCCCTTGGGGCACATACGGTACACCTTAGGGGTGACTTATATGTAAAAATAAGGTAGTTTAAGACTTTGGAACTACTTTTAATTCCAAAGTCGAATTTGCATGTAACTTTAATTTAAAAGCAGCCAGCAAGACAGACCTGCCTTTAAAACGACACTGGGCACCTCAGCAGTGCACCTATGGGGGCACTACCTATGCTGGGGTCCCTAAACCTCCATGCCCTACCATATACTAGGGACTTATAGGTAGGTTAATTTTGCCAACTATAAGTAACCACATTTGCATATCCACTTTACACAGGGCACTAGCCCTGGGACCGGTAAGCAGTACCTAGGGCACAGCCAAGAGTCAGGAACCACCAGTACCTGTCCAAAAAGTTTGGGGGAGACCAGGGTAAAAATGAGGACTTTCCCACACTTAGAAGTTGCAATGCCCAGGGCCCCTGCTAACCAGGTTCCATGGGGCAGAGCACTTTGCCTAAATCTGTTGTGATGCTTGGCACTGTAGTGAATCCTATCTTGTTTTAATGGGAAACATGAGTAAGCTTAGCCTTCTGGCTTACGGACCTGTACCCACGTCACCTAGTGACTTTTACCCTACTTAGCTTGATCTGTTTTAGCTCAATTATTTAATTATATGTTTCTAAGATGGCTGCATTGTTTCCAGTTAGGCCAATGTTTTAGTTTCACGTTATCAGTGCCACCACGCTAAGCCGTCAATATCAAGCGACAAAGATAAACAAACTATAGGTATTCACATTAGGTTCTTTCCCTCTTCACGCCTTTGAGGGAATTGTTTACATAAATTGCCATGCCAAGCATTGTTATCTATTGTGTGGGAGCAGACCTATGTCAGGGGTCCGAACAGATCTGTATAAATGCTCCTCACTTAGACAGATAGTCAGAGGGATTCTGCCCAGATGCCATCGCTGCTATCGATGCTGCAAGCCATCTTGATGCTGACCCAGTCTTCATGTCCCCCTGGAGTCTGAGCTAGAGACCTCATTTTAAGGTAACGAAGATTGGGGGGCAAATTAGGTTTAACACACCTCGCTCTCTTTTAGGTTAGAGATTAGGTTCATCACACAAGGGTATTAGGACATATTTCACATCTCATGTCATTTCATGTCATTGCAAAATGGTGGGGCTCCTTGCATTAATTGCTCTTACCTTTGCCATTCTGTTTCTTGCATTATTCATTATCCTAATCATTGCAGCCCATGGAACTTCTCGTAGATTGCAATTTTGTTAAATAAAACCTAATGAAAACAGTTGTGACTTGTTGTAGGATTGGCATAATCACCTACAAATAAAGTACTGTCATCCTCAAACCAACAGTCTTGCCTAGAGCAAGAGTCAAACTACGACATGGCATCACCAACAATGGTGTTCAGGCACTAATTTACAGATACCGTGACTATCACTGTCTCACGTACAACAGGTACCCTAAGTACCATTATACGAAGACGTCGGTGGTCTCGGGAAAGATCTTCCTCAGCTGAATAGGGACTAACTAATTAGACTGTAGGTTGTTTGAGTTCGAACTCATAAAAGGACTTTTCTCCCCATTTGGTGTTCCATTTCTTTACCCATTTTACAATGTGGCTAATGCCATTGACATTCCTGAGAAAGCTGAACAAGCATTTAAACTACACTTAGTAGCGCATGGCTTAAGAGGAGAGGGTGGGGATGTTACATTCATAGTGGAAGCTAGGGAAGCTTATCAAACAAAAACATTTTATTCCTGGATTCACTTTCCTAAGGAAGGCAAAACTACATTCACATTCCACACATACAGAATTGCAAATGTACCTCATTGGTACCAAGCATACCAGTATCATGAAATACAGCCCACTTGAGAACATTGCTGAAGAACAAGACGTGGGCAGTGACACTGTTAGACAGCACAGGCGAGGTCACGATATGTCACCAGAGTCTGAAAGATCGTCTGGATACAACATCAACTAGCGATTACATTGCAGTTGAGACTGCGGATGCAAACGTTCTCTCACCTACAGGGTTTATGTTATATATCCAAATTGAGGGAGACGTAGAGCACACCGTTGGTGTGATATTCTGGGATGAACTTAGTTGTGATATTGATAACGAGTCCCGCCCTAGATAATTTACTTAGTCTGGGACTCGTTTTAGGCCAATGAATCTTATGACCCTGATTGGAGACTCCTTAAGATGAGATAACTAGTCAACATGTCAATCAGTAGATCGATAACCTCATCAATATTCACAACAGCAAATCAATCAAACTAGTTAATGACTTTAAGAAAAACAAGACACCCCATGACCCTTCAGTCATGAATAACCACACAAAATTTAGTAAGATTAATGATATTTATTCCCTATTGATTACACTCTACTAGCAAGTTTATTAGTCTCAATACCAGAAAACACATTAGCACTGTCACAATATGGCAACTGGAATAAGATTTAATCAAAGGAAAGATCATAAACATTAGAACAAAGCACAACGTCAACATGGATTAACTTTAGCAGAGTATCATTAGCGCACTATTCAACAAAGCATAGATTCAGTCATTTGTCTATTTGCGTCTGTTTAGTTAACCCCTTAACTAGCTCGAATTAGCATTGGCATGTTGGGCTTCATGCAAAACAATTTAGCAACACAAATTTAGAAAACCTCTATCTATGGTCTCTATCAAAAGAAGCAGTTGGTACCTAGGAAGAAAAGGCAAACAGACAATTACCATTTCATTATCATATAGTTACCCTCCGTTATGGGTCAGCATACAGAATCAGTCTTCATCCTTAGGACATCAGTTGATTTGCCATCAGCCATGAAACTCAGCAAAGTTTAGCAGGACAAGTAATAAGGAACACTTCCCTCATAAGGAGGAAAAGTATAAAACAGGCAAGGCAAGGGTAAGGATGGTTTGAAGAGTCAAACAGCAAAGTCTTTAAGACAGAGTGACAAAGTGGCTAGGTACTAGCAGAGAATGGCACGTAATGGCTGATTTCTCTTGTGACATGGTGTTATATTAATCTTGTTGTACAGTCTCCTAATTTCTAATTGGGCAAATTTTGGTGCATCATTATCTCCAACCAATAATTGGTTTGTCACCTCAATAGGATTTTCACTTTAGTACAGTTCTCACGTAGTTCATTGGCTCCTGTAATTGACGTCTCCAACGGGTAGAATGTCAGGTACAAACTTTTATTCTCGCAGGCTCAGTCAGTAGTCCCATTGTCTTTACCAGTTCAGGCGACCTTGTACCTGTTGCAAGTTTACACTGTTGCATTCAGCAAGAATGTCTCCTTGAATAAGTCGGGTCTCATGAGAAAGAATTTACTACGGTTACACACATCTTCTGGCTTCTGGAAAAGTACAGCCACATGTCCTTCAGTAAGTCAGCATATTCCACGTTGGAAAAACACATTTAATATGAGACCGGCAGCTAGGCCCGACTCATGCTAACTTAGGCCTAGTAATTAATTTTAGCAAAATCTTAACCTATAGTTCTTAAATGCTAAACAGAATCATACATTAGTACATTAACAATTAATTATTAATCAATTTCGTTAGTCATTGTATACATTGGTGGCCACTTCCCGTGGGCACATTTTAAGCGCATATGTTAAAAGCACAATAATACATTTTCTATGCGACATCATTATACATTAATTTGCAAACATCTCATGTTACTTTTTTATTATAATAACTACACTCCAACAATCCCTCCTCTGATGACACTTGTCATTACACAAATCCATTCTTTAACACTCCTTTCACTTTTTCATCTCCTTCATCTCAATTTCTTCTTTTTGGTTCGCCCTTTCATATTTTGCTCTGAAAATGTTTTCCCATTTCTTTTCTTCTCTCCTCGCGTTATGTTTTGCCAATTTTTCTTTACCCCTTTCGCAAATTTTGCTCAGTACCCATAATCCAAATAAAAAAGCCAAAACAATTACTATTCCCTGTATTAATTTTCCCAAGAACCCATGCCAAAGACTACTAAATCAACTTCTCACATGCGCAAATCCCTCTCTATCCTTTTCCCAGACTCCTGGTTCTTTCAGTTCCTTCAAATCTGCACTATCTCTTGTTAGGTTAGTAAGCATAATTCTAATCTCAATACTATTGTCAGGTATATAGGCACAACAGTGCAGCTCATTAAGCATCTTACAGACTCTGCCACTTTTCGCTAAAAGAATGTCTAAAGCAAGCCTATTTTGAAGAGTCATAGCCCTCTCTGCAGCAAGTTCAGTATCCATCCGGAATAAAGCCCCTGTGAAGTTTGTAAGCATGTTATCCACAATAGTAAACAACTTTCAAATCTTTATGGAGTTCAAACCAACTCCCACTGAAGGAATTATTGCTCCAAATATGTCTCCTACTACACCAGCCTCTCTTTTTTGCCTAGAATAAAGTAGTTCTATCACTTTCGGAAATTTCTTGAAATCATCTAGTTGATAGATCTTTGGGAAAACTATTCCCAAATAACATGTCCCATACCATCCATTTGGAAGACGGTAATAAGCACTAAGTCCACAAATGTAATAAACCCCTGGGAGCGCTTAATCCATTCCATTTAGAATGAAAGTCCATTTATTCTAAAACAAAAACACGTGCTTACACTCACTCATTCCCACAAACACATTGTCATAGTATGATTTTGGTTGCGTAATGCAAAGCCTACCTACCTGTTTCGCATCCAAAGCTAGCTTCCCTTGTTCCCTAATCCCATTGTTGCTATTACTAAGAAATGATCGTTGTTGTAAGCCCTTTTCTAATTTCCCCTTTAAAATCCTCCTTCGATCTTCAGTGTGATCTAAAAAACTATTTTCTACAGATGTAAGCAAACATGTCAAATTATTGCGGTGCGCATTTGAAGTACTAATTGTCATTCTAGGCTCAAAGAATCCCTTAATCAGCTTTAAAACGTAATACTTAGCTACACTATTCAAATCTTCTATGATAGGCACATAAGAGAACACTAAATCGTAGTTAGAGTAAAAATATTGCACTTCTTCCTGGTTACAGAAACGCGTTAGTAGCAGACTACAACTAATCCCATAGCTTAATGGCAAACTGTGATATGTAACTCCCTCTTGGACTGAAAGAGGAATTTGTGTACACACATAACAAGCTTTCGCATCCATAGTGTCAACATACTTACTCAGCAAGCGATAGAAAACGTTAGTAGACAGCTCCCCTTTTGTATAAGTTTCGTCATGCAAATACTTTGTATCTTGCTCAAACTTCTCCCATGGTGTTAGTGTAGCAGTCTCAGGAACTGTAGCATTGTTAGCTTCATTCTCATCCACCAAACGCATTTCCACAAACAAAGCTATAATGAATATCACACACATAACACCCAAAGCAATACCCAAATATTTACAGCGCTTATTCCCCTCAACGGCATCTCCTGACCTAGGCATGATCAGTAAAGAATCAGAAAGTAAAGGACTATAAATGTAATCAACTAATATGAGGATGGTTAATAACCTTCTCTCTTTTTTTTTTTTTCAATAAAGCTAAGCAAAGTCTTTCTTCAGCAAATATTGACAGTGTTCTCATTCACCCCCATGGTCCTTTGTCAGTCCTGTTAGCAGCTTGTCACAATCGATTTTCAAAGGTCAATTCAGGTTAACAGTGTCACATCCGGTAATAAATCAGTCTCTTCTCTCAGGTTTCCCTTTATTCAATTTCAGATTAACACATTCTCTTTTCTTTGTAGCCAAATTCAAGTGCCATAATATTGACCTGGAACTTCACGATCAAAACAGAAAGCCAAGAACTCTTGTTGCCACTCAGCTGACGTTGCATAGGCCCTTTCCAGACCTGTGTATCTTCTGTTTGCTATTCTCTTTCTTTTCAACTTGCGGTCACCCTGCAATTCTCCTTCACTCAGATCTTCTTTCCTTGTGGTATCGATCTCTTCCTCTATTGTTTCATTGATGACCACTTTCCTTTTTTCAGCTTGTGATTCTGACCACGTATCTCCCCTCATTGTCCTTTTACCGTTCGGCTTTTCAGGTTGCTGTTCAATGCCCTCCTCTTCTGCTATGGTGTTTTCTCTTGCTGGACCTGCAAGTGGCTCAGGAGGAGTCTGAACACTTTCACTGTCTTCTGCCTCAACTCCTTCACCTTCTGGGTCTGTCAGGGGTTCAACTGCAAACCTGTATCCATCACCTTCTGGGAGAACCTCTCTTTGGGTCGGTCCTCCTGGTGCCGCAGTTGAGATAGGCTCACGGTCACCCTTCTGGATCTTGTTTCCTGTTTGAGTGACCAAACCGTCCTCAACGGGCTCTCCTCCTGTCTCAGTTCCCCTTTGATTACTCTCCAGCCCTGAGACTTCCTTTTCTGCAGCTGTTATTTTCAACAACTCAATTTCCTCATCAGTTGGACATGTCACCTTCTTTGTGTGACTGGCATGGATCCAGTTTGGAATTCCCACACACTTCACAGCAGTAGTAGTTGTCAGTATCATTTGATACGGCCCTTTCCAATGTGGCTCCAAACATGACTTCCTCACGTGTTTCTTGACAACAACCCAGTCACCGGCTTTCTTGTGACCTGGATCATTTATTGGTGGCAGTGTGGTTGCTTCCACCTGGTGAGAGAAAGAGCGGACCCCGTCAGCCAGACCCTTGCAGTAGTCCAACACCATATCATCCGTGATATTCACAAGAGCATTTGCAGGCACTGCGGGCAATCTCATAGCTCGGCCTATGAGAATTTCATGAGGAGACAGTCCTGTTTTCTTGTTAGGTGTATTTCTCATTGACATTAGCACTAAGGGCAATGCATCTGGCCATTTCAAATTGGTAGATGCGCACATTTTCGCCATTCTCAACTTCAAGGTACCATTCATCTGTTCCACTAGTCCTGAGTCTTCAGGACGGTAGCTACAATGCAGCTTCTGTTCAATGTTCAATGCTGCACACAAGAGCTTAACATCCTCATTGTTGAAGTGACTTCCTCTATCTGTTTCTAAAGAGATCGGAAACCCGAAATGTGGTCGCTGCTGTGAGACTGTCATTCCTATGTGTAGGGTAAGCTTCAGTCCAATGACTAAAGATGCACACAATCACCAACACGTACCTCAGACCTCCACACACAGGCATCTTAATAAAATCCAATTGCATTCTGTTAAATGGGCCTCCTGCTCTCCCAATGTGGCTCAAATTCACTACAGTCCCTTTCCCCACATTCATCTGCTGACAGATGATGCACCTGTGACAGATTACTTCTGCAGCTCACCTGAATTTTGGATAAAACCAATCGATTTTGAACAACCTGATCAGGGCGTCTCTCCCAATATGTGCTTGACCATGGTAAAACCTTGCGAACTGTGACAAGAGACTGTTAGGCAAAACCATTCTCCCCTCATCTGAAACCCACAAATCATCTGGTCTTTGTACACAATGCATTTTAAGCCAAGAACGTTTCTCTTCTCTGTTAGCACGTCCCTGCAACAATTTTAGTTCTTCCATCGTGTCAACCACCCTCAATGCATAACCTGTGCATGTTTCATTTTCAGTTTCAGGTAACAATTCCCACTGATCCTTGAACGATATACAGTTCAAGGCACAAAACCTTGGACTTGATCTGCATATCCATTTCCCATTGACACAAAGGCCCATATTTATACTTTTTGACGCAAAACTGCGCTAACGCAGTTTTGCGCCAAAAAAATTAGCGCCGGCTAACGCCATTCTGAAGCACCATGCGGGTGCAGTATTTATTCAATGACGTTAGCCGGCGTTAGCCGCCGGCGCTGTCTGGTGTGCGTTAAAAAAAAACGACGTACACCAGGCAGCGCCGGCGTAGGGGGAAAATGGCGTATGGGCGTCCACAAATGGTGCAAGTCAGGCTGAGGCAAAAAAATCGCCACAACCCGATTTGCGCCATTTTTTTACGACGCCCATCCCCCATTGAAATGACTCCTGTCTTAGCAAAGACAGGAGTCATGCCCCCTTGCCCAATGGCCATGCCCAGGGGACTTCTGTCCCCTGGGCATGGTCATTGGGCATAGTGGCATGTAGGGGGGGCACAAATCAGGCCCCCCTATGCCACAAAAAAAAATTAAAAAAATACTTACCTGGACTTACCTTAATGTCCCTGGGGTGGGTCCCTCCATCCTTGGGTGTCCTCCTGGGGTGGGCAAGGGTGGCAGGGGGTGTCCCTGGGGGCAGGGGAGGGCACCTCTGGGCTCATTCTGAGCCCACAGGTCCCTTAAGGCCTGCCCTGACCCAGGCGCTAAAATCCGGCGCAAATGCGGGTTTTTTAGACCCGCCCACTCCCGGGCGTCATTTTTGCCCGGGAGTATAAATCCGACGCGTATGCATCGCAGTCATTTTTTAAGACGGGAACGCCTACCTTGTATATCATTAACGCAAGGAAGGTGTTCACGTAAAAAAATGACGCTAACTCCATGAACTTTGGCGCTAGACGCGTCTAACGCCAAAGTATAAATATGGAGTTAGTTTTGCGTCGAATTTGCGTCGAAAAAAACGACGCAAATTTGGCGCAAACGGAGTATAAATATGCCCCAAAGTCTTGTGATTTCACATGAGTGCTGCATTTCACCAAGGCAATTCCAAGAGGTAACTGAATTGTGTGCAACAACTCCTTAATTATTTCACCATTCTTCATTGGAGAACCAGAAGAGGTCATGAAACCCCTCTGTGACCAAAACTGGCCAAAATCATAGAAAGTTCCAAATCCGTACCTGCTATCAGTATAGATAGTGACTTTCAATTTGTCAGCGGCATGGCATGCCCTATTAAGAACAACCAATTCAGCCACTTGAGCAGAGTACACTCTTTCGAGCCAAGATGCTTCCAAGATACCAGTGATTGTACACACAGTGTATCTGGCTCTCAGTACTCCTACTGAGTCTCTCAGGCATGAACCATCAACAAAGATAATGTAATCATTTTCCTCCAAATGAGGGGCATATTTATACACTGTTTGCGCTGGAATTGCATCGTTTTTTTTTAACGCAAATCCGACGCAAAGCTAACTCCATATTTATACTTTGGCGTTAGACCCGTCTAGCGCCAAAGATCTTGGAGTTTGCGTCATTTTTTAGCGTGGACACCTACCTTGCGTTAATGATATGCAAGGTAGGCGTTCCCGTCTAAAAAATGACTCCAAGGCATGTGCGCCTTATTTAAACTCCCGTGCAAAAATGACGCACGGGAGTGGGCGGGTCAAAAAAAATTACGTCCAGCCGCTTTTGTGTCATTTTTTAACACCTGGTCAGGGCAGGTGTTAAGGGACCTGTGGGCTCGGAAGGAGCCCAGAGGTGCCCTACCATGCCCCCAGGGACACCCCCTGCTACCCTTGCCCAACCCAGGAGGACGCCCAAGGATGGAGGGAGCCATCCCAGGGAACGTAAGGTAAGTTCAGGTAAGTATTTATATATATTTTTTTTTGTGGCATAGGGGGGCCTGATTTGTGCCCCCCTACATGCCACTATGCCCAATGACCATGCCCAGGGGACATAAGTCCCCTGGGCATGGCCATTGGGCAAGGCGGCATGACTCCTGTCTTTGCTAAGATAGGAGTCATGTCAATGGAGGGTGGGAGTCAAAGAAAATGGCGCAAATCGGGTTGAGGCAGATTTTTTGCCTCAGACCGACTTGCCCCATTTTTTGACGCCCAAGCTCCATTTTCCCCTATGCCGGCGCTGCCTGGTGTGGGTCATTTTTTTTGACGCACACCAGTCAGCTCTGCTGGCTAACATCATTCCATAAATAAGGCGCCCGCATGGCGCTTTGGAATGGCGTTAGCCGGCGTTAAAATTTTTGACGCACAACTGCGTTGGCGCAGTTGTGCGTCAAAAAGTATAAATATGGCCCAGAGTATCTTTAATGTCAGGTCTCGGTTTGTTGCACAGTTCTGTTACCTCAAGACAATCATGTTCTACCTGTTCGGCATCATCAACATCTGTACTTTCATTAGGAAGCAAAGTTGCCGGGTTTAACACAGTACAGCGTTTTAATGACACATTAGGTGACCCCAGTATAATCATTTCATATTTGGTCAGACGGGCATTTGTCATGTGCTGCGTCTTGGTTCGGGTGAGTAGTATTTCGACTGAGTGTGGGACTGGGACCATTACTGTTAAGGGATGTCCCATCACTATACCTTCACATTAAGTAAGGCTTTGACCAACTGCTGCAACTGCACGCAGACAACCCGGTAAGGCTGCTGCAACTGGGTCCAAAGTAGCTGAAAAATATGCTACTGGGCGGTTTGCACCTCCATGAACCCGTGTCAGGACAGACAAAGAACAAGCATCACGTTCATGACAAAACAGGACAAAAGGCTTTGTGTAGTCAGGCATACCTAAAGCTGGAGCCCTGCACATACACTCTCTCAGTTCAATGAATGCCCTCATCTCTTTCTCAGACATAGTTAGGGTATCCGGGACATCCTTAACCTCCTTGACGGTCAACCTCACCAAAGGCTTAGAGATAATTGAGAAGTTGGAAATCCACTGGCGACAGTAGCCCACCATTCCCAAAAACATCCTAACGTCTCTCTTGGAAATCGGGGGACTCATCTGTAATATGGCTGTCACTCTTTCTTTGGATATTCTCCTTGTCCCCTTCTCAATCAGGTGGCCTAAGTACTTCACCTCTTTCTGACAGTACTGTAGCTTCTTTGGGGACACTTTATGTCCGTTCTTTCGCAAATGATTCAGTAAGGCAATAGTATCATACCTGCAGTCATCTTTCGTTTTGGACACAATCAACAAATCATTAATGTATTGCACTAGAGCTGAATTAAAAGGCAATTCCAATGACTCCAAATCCTTCTTCAATATCTGATTGAAGAAGGAAGGCGATTCTGAAAACCCTTGAGGAATTCGACACCAACTGTAAACCTTGTCCAAGAATTTGAAACTGAAGAGAATTTGGCTATCCTCATGAAGAGGCACAGAAAATAACGCTTGAGACAAGTCCACGACTGTGAACCACTCTGCATCACATGGAACCTGAAACATGATCATGGCTGGATTTGGCACTATGGGGCAGCATTTTACCACTATCTCATTAATTTTCCTCAGATCTTGGACAATTCGAACTTTCCCGCAAGGCTTTCTCAATCACATTATTGGCGAATTACATGGGCTGCTCATCACTTCCTTTAGGACCCCTTGCTTCACAAAGTCCGCAATTATCTGCGTCACCTGTATAAGGACATCTTGTGCCATGTGGTACTGTGGCACCTGGGGAAACACAGCATTTGGCTTCACATCTACTTTGACTGGTTCTACTCCTTTTATCAGTCCCACTTATTTTCCTGTCAAATCCCACACTTTCTCAGTGACTGTCCCCTGCAATTCGATTGGCAAATCGGTCACTGTGAACATCGGGACGAAGCTTATCAAAGGGTACTCCTCATCTGTGGTCTCCGTCTCTGGTTCTGAGATCTGACCATCATCCCCTTCATCATCACTGTTGGTCTGCACCTCAATGCCCTCATTGGAACAGTTGATTGAACACCTTGTCTTACACAGCAAGTCTCTTCCCAGTAGGGACACAGAACTTGAATCACAGACTACAAACCTGTGCAATCCCTGAAAGCTACCAATCTCAACCTGAACAGGATCTGTAATTGGATTAGTCAGGAGCTGATTTGCCACTCCTACCACCTTTATAGTACGCCCTGAAAGCGGCAATTTTGGGACCTCTGCACTTCTGACTGTAGAGCGTGTAGCTCCTGTGTCAACCAGGAACAAAACCTTGTGACCCATCACCTTTCCTTGCACATAAGGTCCTCTCTGCTCTACTTCTAGGGATGCTGCAAGCCTGCACTCCTCACTATCCAAACAGTCATCCGAACATTCATCGTTTATTCCTTTCTCACCACGCAATGGAAACTGTTGTAATGCATTATTTTGACTCATTGTTTATCCTGTGACATGTTGAGGAAGCATTACCTGTTGCTTTCCCATCGGAGCTAAAGGCAACTGCATTTGCTGTCTAGGTACCATGGGAATCTGCTGTTGTACTTGCTGCACCTGCACTGGTTGAACACATGGCATTTGCATTTGTTGCATGGGCTGGAGTCCCTGCATCTGAACCATGTTATTCTGGAAGTTCGGATTTGGACCCCTTATTCTTGGACCCCTCACATTTTGAAATGCACCAACATCATTGCTTTGTTGAACAACA
The DNA here is from genome assembly GCF_031143425.1 of Pleurodeles waltl. Taxonomy (NCBI): domain Eukaryota; kingdom Metazoa; phylum Chordata; class Amphibia; order Caudata; family Salamandridae; genus Pleurodeles; species Pleurodeles waltl. The sequence continues at coordinate 816,208,771 of NC_090437.1, read as the reverse complement.
CCGTCCTGTACCATCATCAGACACTCACTCTTCCAGTGTCCCACGCCCCCACACGCATGGCATGGGGACATCTTTTTCATCCCTTGCACGTCATTTTGAACCACAACAGTATTCAAGTCTGGACCACGGTTCACAAAACCTCCCTGACCTCTGCCTCTCGTTTGCGGCTGAAACATTCCGTTTCCTTGCAGTTGCTGCACCACCTGCTGTACTCCATTCCCCTGCATCCCTGCTTGAGCTGCCTTAATTTGCATCACCATTACCTTCTCTTTCAGATTTCTCTGCTTCAACTCAATCTCATCACTACAGTATTTTGCATACTGCAACACCTCATCAATCGGCTTCGCTTGCCAACAGATCAAATTATTCCTAATCATCTGGCTAATCTCTGGCCTCAGTCATTCAACGAACCTGAACACAAAGTGATTCATGTCTTTCGGTTCTATGAACTCTGTGCCACTGTAGTGTTTGAACGCCTTTAACAACCTCTCATAGTAAGCATGTATCGACTCTGCCTTCTTGTGCCATTCGATCAATTTTCTGGCAATCAGTAACTTTCGGCGACACCTTCTGCTTCAAGAACTCATTCACCTTATAGTAGTACTTCATCACCTCAGGAGACGGTGCTCCGGTAGCCCTGTCCCTTGGTGGTTCTGCTGTCGGCCAATCCACACTCCTCTTGCACTCAAGCCACAAATCAGCTGGAACTATAATCTCAAACAGGGCATTCAAGTCTTCCCAAAGACATTTAGCAAGCTTCACAAACCTATCCGTTTGCTGATACCATTCTATCGGCTTTTCCCTCAACCTGGGGTAGCCATTTGTGAATGACAAAATGTCACCTCTAGACCACGGTACAGGAACTAGAACCCCTCCAGCTGTCTCTCTCATCGGTAACATCTTTATTGTTCCCGTGTCTGGCACAGCTTTTGCCTGCAGCTGTTCCAGGTAGTCACTTTTCCTCTTATCTCTCTTCTTCGCCCATCTGCCTTCCTACTTCTCTAACGCTCCCAAAACTTGAGCACTCTGTAGTATCTCTTTAAGGTGTGCCTTCATCCCAGTAGACCTCATGTGATCAAAATCTTTAGGTTCGAAGTCTAACCTATAACTCCTCTTCAGATGCTTAGTATTGTCTAAGTCTATGCCGTATTTGTCTGCTAGGTTTGCCAACCTCTGGTGCACCTTACTTACTTCTTTGGTTATTTTCGGGCACAGATATCTTAATTCTGCTTTAGTGTATGATTCTAACCTGTTCACTCCCATGCTCCCTTCAACTAGCTCAGCTGCTTCCACCCCCAACCTCACAAAATTCAGGTATTCCTCTCTTTCTGATCGCTCTGCTGTCGCAGGAGTAGTCTGTGGAGTGTTAAGCTTTTCTAACCATTCATTCAATTGTTGGCTGTCAAGCCTTGCAACAGGATATTTCCAGCTGGCACTATCAGAGTTTGTGACGTATTTGCACTCAATACCTGTGGAGTCAGTAGGCCTAAGCCTGCTTGTCTCATGGTTTCTAACGGAACCCCAATCGGACTGAAGTCCAATAAGGATCTAGACCTCTCCACTGTCTGTTCTCCTGGTGTCATCCCTTGGGAGCTTCCTGTGTACCCTCCTCTTATCACCTCTTGAGTCATTAATCCTTGGTCACACACACTAGGCTTCGCCTGCACATACAGCGGTACTTGCGGACCAACAGTAATTGGCAAAGATATAGCAGCTGGTGTCTGTCCACTTCCCAATCCCGGTGGGGCATTGACTCCCATAGCTCGATTCATTATACGTTCTGTAACTGATTGCGGTCCTTGACCGAGGTATAATTCGGAACCACTGGTTGCTGCGGCTGGGGCAGCAAATGTGAAGTTGGCTCAATCTGCACTAACTTTGATCTCGTGTATACTGGATCAGGCAGCACCATCAAATTCGTAGTCATCTCTAATACTGGGACATCAGGGTAGAGCCTCTGAACTGGTGGTGGCTGCAACTGTATCTGCATCTCAGGTGCAGTGGATACACTAGCACCATTCTGTATCGAAGCTGATGTGGTAACATTATGGGGGTCATTCTGACTCCCGCCGGCCGCGGTAACCGTGGTGCCAGCGGGAGCCGCCAGAATACCGCTGCGCGGTCAGAAGACCGCCGCGGTTATTCTGTGTTTCCCGCTGGGCTGGCGGGCGACCGCCAGAAGGCCGCCCGCCAGCCCAGCGGGATACCCCTTCCCACGAGGAAGCCGGCTCCGAATGGAGCCAGCGGAGTGGGAAGGGTGCGACGGGTGCAGTAGCACCCGTCGCGATTTTCAGTGTCTGCATGGCAGACACTGAAAATCTTTTAGGGGCCCTCTTACGGGGGCCCCTGCAGTGCCCATGCCATAGGCATGGGCACTGCAGGGGCCCCCAGGGGCCCCACGACACCCCTCACCACCATCCTGTTCCTGGCGGTCAAAACCGCCAGGAACAGGATGGCGGTGAGGGGGTCGGAATCCCCGGTTTTCCGTTTCTGACCGCGGCCATACCGCCGCGGTCAGAATGCCCTTGGGAGCACCGCCAGCCTGTTGGCGGTGCTCCCGCGGTCCCCGGCCCTGGCGGTCCATGACCGCCAGGGTCAGAATGACCGCCTATATGTCTGTGCTGTATTCATGGTCCTCTGATTCTGTGTCGAACTTACAGGACCTGCACTAGTACTCGGTCTATTGTCATTTATGGCATATGGTGGTGGTCGATCAAGTAAAACTGATTGAGAAACTCATCATCATCCGAATCATCTGCATCTATCCAAGACTTCTGAGTCTCCTTTTGCTTCCTAGAGCCCTTATCTGTTTTACAAGTGTCCTTTCTCCCCTGTGTTTCGGCTTCTTGAGTTATTGCCGGAAACATCCTAACTCCGTCTATTAATTTCCTCCTCCACATCCTGGTCTCGCTATCCCATCTTGCCTCCACTAGAGTCTTTTCCGCTTTCCTCATCCTCCTCTCGAATTTCTGTTGCCTCTGTCGTATGGCCATTAATTCCCAAATCGCTAACGCCTCAAACTGAGCTGGTCTCTGAGGCGGCTTTTGCTCATTTAACGCTTTCCGCAAATTCTCTAGAACACCTATGTTAAAGGCTCCATTCTCTGGAAATGCCAAACACCCATCATTTTCTGTTAATTTGCACCGTCGCTTTAGCCAAAGACATGGTGCGACTCCCTTCTCCTCCATTATGGCATAGGCCGGAGTATCCTCTGGCGGTGTAGGCTCCCCCACACTTGCTGTAATGTACACATCTCCCATCAAAGCACTCTTTAAAGCCTTAAAAACTTCATTTCTGTGTCTTTTATTTCATTTAGAATCTAATCAGGAAGTGACTTTAGTTCCCAGAACATTCTTCGCCTACCTTCTCAACCAATTGCCTCTCACGGACGGCTGCCAATCGTGTGCGA